>NW_028261387.1:55312492-55612492 GCF_051295495.1 Thamnophis sirtalis
CTCAGTAACCTGTTCACTGCTCATTTTGGGAGAGGGCTATGAAAAGATGAATGTTATGGGTTCTGATAGAATTAGCGTAACTTCTTCCTGCCATTTTTGCGCTCTCAGAATTGTTCTTTTTACTTTTGAAAGCTTATAATAAATGCAGTCCTTGACTTACAATCACAGTTGAGTCCAACATTTCTGTTGTTAAACAAGACATTTAAATGAATTTTGCCCCATTTTATGACTTTTCTTGCCACAGTTGTTAAGTGAATCACAACAGTGTTAGAATATTTAAACCTGTTCCATTTTACTACTGAATATTTTCATTTCCATTATGAGATCCCTTGGGTGATGATGAATCAGAAGAATTCCAGGTTAAGAATAGTTTTAATATCCAGACACCAAATCCAATCTTGAAAATTCATATGGATTTCTATTGAAACAGATAAGGAAGCCAATATATAAATGATGCTTGTACGCTCCGGTACACCTGAATAGTCTAATTTGTGATACTATTTTAAAGCAGCCAATCAATGTTATGATCAGAAATCCTGTCCGAGTAAGTGAGTCAATAAATGTATGTCATAATGCCTATAAACCTCTGGCTGCTCTTTCATGGGGAGCTTATGTATAATGCAACTTTTATATAACATCTGAAAAGTGTCTATTAAGTGAATGTACAGAAGTGAACTTATTGAGAATTAAGAATGGCTAAGAATAAGTCAGGTGTAAGGTTATTAGCCCATGATGTTATTAAACAAAGTGGGATTTCCTTGAAGTAAAATGTGCTCATGCAAATCCTTTGAAAATATGTGCTTTACAAATCATGAGTGCAGAAATGAAGCAACTCTGTGAATTGTAGAAGCAGATGCATCTCCTTCCTTTCTTGTGCAGCTGTCTGGAAAATATGTGTATGCTTACAGACAGCTGAGAGTAGCTTCCAAAACAGCAGTATAAACCTGGAAAATAGTCCATCTGCATTAAAAATTTGAAGCCCTTTGTTCATGCCACAGACAAGATTTGTACAAACACTAATAAAATTGCTCTACAATTTCTACGGAAGCCAGTGGGGCAAGTTAGTGGTAACAATCTTGTGCATGTGCACTTTCAGTGGAACAATTTGTTTGCTCCATTCCATGTTTCAGTAACTGAGGAAGCACTGCAGATTTAATTACAACTACTTTTAGCTGACACGAGACAATGGATTCTGTGATGCCTGTTATGGCAACAACACGGCATGTTTCACATTCTCATGCCAAAATTTAGAAATAGAAAAAATTCATGACAAGTATTAGTTGGCCTTGGAACCTCTTATATCACTATATTGCCTTTTATATGTGATTCAAGGTACTATACAAAATTAAAACAAACGCTGTAAAACATTAACAAATACAATAATAAATTACTTAGCAGCAATATATTGCTCATGATGTGTCAGTCTGATTTGTGTTAAGAAGGAACTCCCAGTTTTTCCCAAATAAGATGCATCTAGTATATGTTTGTTTATCAGTCATTTAGTACCTATTCCAGGTACTAGTCCTGAATTCTAATCTGAGTCAGCTGTCAAATTCTCTTAGAGAATGGTTTTAGCGAAGGTTATAGTCTTGACACCTCACATTGTTTTAATGTTAAAATGCCTTTGTGAATTCCTTAAAGTAAGCATGAGAAAATATATAATGGTAATTATTAGCCCATGTCTCTTTCCTGCTTTCAGGTATTTCAGAAAATGTGATTGCCATGTGATCTGTAGAAGAAAGAAAAAAAGGAGAGAAAAACTATAAAAAGGAAGGTAATTGCATAGTTTAAAGTGCTTGGAGGGTCTCCTCTTTGATTTTCTTTATCAATGGGGTAGTAAAGATAATTTCAACGTGTTTGTCCTTTATGCTTCCTCACCCATCTCACATTTGCAGGAAAAAATCAATGCAGATTGCTCACAACTGAATGTAACAATGCCCAGCTGACAGCCAATCAGCAGCCCCTCTAAGGGGATGTTTGGTGGAGCTATAACTCCTCACACTTGATGGAAATTATACCCTGTGTCTCAGTAAATCACTGGAATTTGAGCTGGTAACAATCAGGGACAACAGAGTGACAATAGCTGGGGAAATTGCAGCTTTTTTCAAGAGCCACACCCAGGACTAGTTTCCCATGCTGCATCCAATATTATCTCTAATTTAAATATAAAGGACCTTAATGTTGATTCTTAATGGTAGCTTTGCAGGATATCAGATTCTTCTCTAAAAGCTATCACAGCTTTCTTTTACAAAGAGGAAGATTTTAAATGAGATATCAGAGAATAAAAAGTAGAGCTCCAAGTACAGAATAAGTTAGGATGCCAGCAAACCTGGCAGGAGATGGATGAACTTGTGAAGTGTCTCTCTCTTTTTTTTTATTAGCACCCTCTATTATTTTTTGTTTGGTTTTGTTTTTGCAATTTTTAAATGTTTCATAATGAACTGACAAATGATTTTACGTTTTTATTGTTTCAGCTTGTTGTATGCTACCCAGAATGACTTTTGATGAATGGGCAGCTGTGTAAATTAGATAAAAATACCTCTACCAATCAAAAGCTTGCTTCAGATTAACTCATAATAGTCACTATGCCTTCTTCATTGGTACATTCATAGATTTTGTTCTGTTATATATTTGTCCCTAATCGTATCCAAATGTCCTCAGCCATCACCATGTAACTGGATTGCCCTGTAACATTTATCCCTTATTTTGAATGGATAATACATGAGGATATAGGATTTGGAATTATAATAAGCCATAATGTGATTCAGTCAGAACCCTTTTTAGCAGATTAAATTTCATCAGTCCTTCAGAAAATCATTCTACCTCTATGTGTATGCAGCCATTTACACCAATCAGCCAGGTAGTTCCATGTAAATTTTTGTTACTTGATGAGTAGTTATCTAGTTCTAGTTTGGTATACATTTTGTATAGAAAAAAGGAGGAACTGTAATAGGAGAAAGGGTCAATTTAAAGTAACTGAACTAAAGAACATAACTATGTATCAGAATATTTTTACTGAGTTAATTTTAGTTATTTTATTATTGTAACACTGTAAGATTATAGGACAGTTTCTTATTTATCATGATTGTCCAGTAATGCAGGAATATCATGTATGCAGACAGCATTACTCATATTACCAGCAAATTATAGCCACAAAACAAATGCTAAAACTATTGCAATGTGAGCTATTTTTGTCATTTTGCTCTTTCACATCAAAAATAGATACATGCAAATATTCTCTGAAACAGAAATATATTAAATAAATATCTAATATTTAAAATGTAGTAGCTGCTTTGTATGTCATCCAAGTCAGAACCAGAAAAACTAACACTTGGACTAAGCCATCTATTATCTTACAATTCTCACTCAGTTTTGGTCACCTGGCTGGGAATTCTGGTGCTAGCTGTAGGATTGCCATGTTGAGGAAAACCGTCCAATAAGTGAAATATTAACACACTGTCATGAAATAACAGTAAATAATATAGATTTACTGTAACTAGATTTACTGTTAAACATTGATTATTCCATACAGATAAGTTATAACCATTACTAATATAAACAGCATCTGTTTCATTTCTGCTCTTTGACAATCACTTTCATCTCACTAGAAATTTCCAAAATAGGTTTTGCAGCAATCTGTCATTTAATTTTCATACTGAATCAGTTCATTTTAGTTTTAAATTCCCCTAGAACAACCTGGGACCATTGGGTCATCCCTTCAGAGATATTTCTTTACCTAAACAGAAAAAGAGAATGGTCATGGGCAGAGGTGGGTTGCTGCCAGTTTTACTACTGGTTTGCAATCCATGTGCAACCCGCACGTGCACTGTTCAATGTAAATTGTTGTTTGTGCATACGCAGAACAATTTACAGTGAACTGTGCATGCGCAGTCACTAAAAACCAAAATAGTGGAGGCCCAGCAGCGGCCAGGGAACCGGTTCAGGGGCATGGCAGGCCTGGGTCACTGCTGGTTCTGCAGCCCAGGCTTGAATTTCAATACCAGTTTGGCTGAACTGAGAGCAACCCACCTCTGGTCATGGGTGAATTGATATCATTTTGGTTTTAGAATTAAAGAAGTATATATCATGTTATTAAAGAATAATGATGTATAGCAAGAAAAATAAACATACTTTATGTTTAACATAGGACATTTTTGATGACATTTGTTGTCAGTAAAGAATATGCTCTTCTTTACAAGTATTCTAACATTTTCATTTCTTTTCCCTTTGTTTAAAGGAACATACTGAAGACCTGATCTGCCAGTGGGCCTGGGGAACTCAGAGTGTGATGGAGCCCATTAAATAGCTGGTGTGATGTTATTTTATTATTTTATTGGTTTCTTTTATTAGTTTTATTTTTTTATATATGATGTTTTTATACCCTTGTAAGCTGCCTTGGATCGCCATGTGTAAATAGGCAGCAATATAAATTTTATAATAAATAAATAAATAAATAAATACATACATACATACATACATACATACATACATACATACATACATACATACATACAGTTGACCATGCTGGAATAGAAGTTTTTCCAGATAAATCAGCACATTAACCATGGTTTGTACTCTTGCACTGTGTGTATAGTAAGAGCAAAGCATGACTATATTGGAAACTGTGTCTGCTGAAGAGGGGTGTCTTCACTTTCTGATAAGTGCGCATAATTCTTGGAATCATGACAATCCATTTTGAATGCACATTTGCTACAATGATATTCTTGTAGAGTTCTTTCATGATCATTGGAGTTGCACTGCAAAGGCATGAAACATCTAAGTTCTAATTAAAAGGGTAGGAGATCCTATCTTTAATTTTAGTTTATGCAGTGCAATCCAGGGAGGTCAATTGAATCACAGAATTCTATTGGAAAATGAGTAGCCTTAGCTCCTTCACTGACAGCATTGAAGGAAAAATATTATTTCATTGTTCTAGGGAAGTGTCTAATGCAGGGAAAATATATTTTTCTCATTATTGTATTGATACAGTTCTTTGAGAATGACTCTGCAGGATTGTCAAATATTGGATAGATTAAATCTATACCTCCCTCCATAGTTTTTGCTGGCATAATCATATCTATGCATCATTTTGATTTTTCTGAGTTTTGTCTTCTCCACCATCCAATAAGAACTTAGAATATCTCCCTAGCACATTTCTCTTCAATTAAAAATTGACAAAGCTTCTTTATAATCTTTGATGCATGAATTCTTTACATCAGCATCATTTCTGCCTTTTCCAACTAATGGAAACAACCACAGCAAATAGTTAAAATTACCCACAAAGGCCTTATTCTTATCACATATATTTCAAAGTGCCTAGTGCGTAGCATCAAAGTTTTCCATTCTAATCATGGGATTCTCATCCCAGACCAGTGGTGGCTTCCAGCTGCTATGGCACGGTATAGCCATACCAGTAGTAGCCGGGAGCAGCAGCCACCAAACCGGCATAGTGGCTCATTTGGACACCTGCCCACCCGCGTTCCATAGCTGTATAATGCAACTGGCCATTTGCTGAAACGTGCATAGGGTGCCGCACCTGCATGATCTCTGCCAAGTAGCTGGGTGTTGCAGTGTGGTGGCGTTCCTGACTAGGACACCCGGCTCCGTGCGCAGTGTATTGGTTGTGCCAGGGTCCAGAACCCACCATTGTCCCAGACAATAGGCCTTGTGTGTCAAAGCAAATTTGAAGTACTGGGTTTTTTTTAATGTTAAAAGGACCATTTCCACTCACTTTGAAAATCGAATCTTGAATGTACCATTCTACCATCAGACATGGTTTTTCTTAAATTATTATATTCCTAATTCTTCCATTATCATCATTCATTGAATTCTAATATGTGATTATAATCAGCTGTAGATTTCTACTTTTATATGCACCTACAATCTACAAGACACTAATTTATACTTTCTAATATACCTTTTAATTCGTTCATTCATTCTTCACATCACATACAGTATTTATCTAAGACTATGCCACAAGGCTAGACAAGTTTCATTCAGATCTGTTACAATCTTCACTTTTCTTTGCAGTAAATGAGTTCATAGAAATGGCCTCCCACTGCCCTTTGTGGCTTTGGTCAGGTGAAGCTTTTCAGATAAAGTACTTTTTAGTAAGATAGAAAAGGTCACTAACCTTAGAGCTCAACTACCCAGCCATATTGCCATGCTTTCTTTCTGTCTTGAAATTAGGAAATATATCAACATAAATTGGTCTGTTCCTAAGCACATATCCAGAATAGGGACATGGTGCGCTGCTGGCTACATGACTTTTCTGCACAGGAATGTAGGGGTAGTTATTTGTGGTTTCCTTAGGTTGAAATGTGAATGTCACCAATTATGAAAAAAGCTGCTGTCAATCTCCATACACAATAGTGCCATAGTTGTAGTTCTAAGGTTTTGTTGCACTATCCCATTAGCAATACCAATAGCACTTAGACTTATATACTGCTTCATAGTGCTTTTACAGTCCTATCTAAGTGTTTTACAGAGTCAGTATATTGCTCCCAACAATTTGGGTCCTCATTTTACTCACCTCAGAAGGATGGAAGGCTGAGTCAACCTTGAGCCGGTGACAACCTTGAGCTTCTGCTGACAGCTAGCAGTCAACAGAAGTAGCCTGCAGTACTGCATTCTAATCACTGCACCACCTCAGCTCTTGTTCTGCTGTTAAATCTTGTTCTGTTTTTTTTTAATTGACCTAATAACCACTAGAAGACAGGAAAAAAATTCTCTCTCTTAAGACCAATGCAGGAATCACCTGGATTTATACAGCATGTTGCTGTATAAGCATTCTTACAACTGGAGATACATATGAGAACTGTTCAGCCATTGGATGCTTTCTGGTTAATCCACATAATTTTTCTGAAATATTTATTGACCCAGGGCTTAGTCAATATATCAACTAGTGGATGGCAACAAAGAATTAAAGTTTACTCTGTCTAGGCCAGTGATGGCTAACCTTTTTGCCATCATGTGCCAAAAGCAGGGGGATAGCAGGGGGTCGTGCGTGGGTATGCCCACACCCATAATTCTATGCATGTGACCCCCTGCATATGTGTGCATGACCCCAACCCTCCCCTGCTTTTGGTGCATGATGGACCCATTTTTCGCCCTCCCCAGGCTCCAGAGGCTTTCTAGGTGCCTCCAGAGGGTGAAAAACAGCCCAACACACAAACCGGAAGTTCAGGAACAGACTTTCAAGTTGCCTGTAGGTCCATTTTCCCCCCTCTGGCGGCTTCAGGGAAGCCTCCGGAGGGGAAAAAATGGCTGAAAATGAAGGGTGAACTCAGCTGACAGGGCAATGCCTCACGTGCCCTAACAAATGGCTCCTTGTGCCACCTATGGCACACGTGCCATAGGTTCGCCATCCCGGGTCTAGGCTATCACCAACTAGGTACTCAAATTTGGGCAGTTGGGAAACAATCTCCCACTGGTCACAGAAGCACAAAAGCCTTCATAGAACCCTCCTGAAGGCCCCTGAAGGCTCCGAGGTTGAAAATCGACCCTACGAACAAACTGGAAGACACCATTCCCAAACTTCCAGGTTCCCCATAGGGCCAATTTTCAACCTCTGGAGCCTTTGGGAGCTTTTAGAAGGCTTTCCTGAAGGCTCTGGAGGGCAAAAAAAACGGTCCTACAAGCAAACCAGAAGTTCAGGAACAGACAAGCAAACTGGAAGTCTGTTCCTGAACTTCCAGTTTGCCCATAGGGTCGTTTTTTGTGCTTTGGAGGCTTCAGGGAGGTCTCGAGGGCGAAAAATGGCCTCAAAAGTAGGCCAAAGTCAGCTGGTCAGCGCGTGCATGCCTCACGTGCCCTGACAAATGGCTCCACCTGCCACCTGTGGCACACGTGCCATAGGTTCACGATCATGGTTCTAGGAGGACATGTTATGCCACAACAATTTGTATTGGCTTCAATATACCTCAGCATCAGGCTGCCTGTGAGATGGAAACACCATTGTTAAGATATGTCCTTTGATAATGGTAACGTGGACATTTTCACACCCTTATAAGAAGTCTGTATGTATGTATCATACTCTATTCACAGGCAGCATTTCCTTGTTAGGGTAGGATTGGTCACAGTTTGGTCAATTGCATTAGTTAATATGCGATTGAAGTCCACTTTTATTTCTAGTATGCTTCTTCTATTCTATGATGTCATGGAACACTGTTACCTTCCCATCAAAATAGTACCTATTTATCTACTTGCATTTGCGTGCTTTTAAACTGCACTCTGTGATGTCATGCTATCCACATGAGATTACTACAGAAATGTCTTCAGACAGCATTCGCTCAATGGCCTTGTAATGGAGATGAGCACCATCCATTACAGTCGTCAAAGACTAGTGGGATAAAATCTGCAGGGATTCCTTTATGCTAGTCTATACACACTAGGATTTGTCCTACATACTTGCAAGAATATGAATGCACTGATATACATACACTTGCACTGACACACATGGAAAATATCAATAACAAGAATAATAATATAGTAATTTGTGAGTATTTTTAAGCCCGGAATTGATATTGATCAGTCTCCAGAGTACCATCCACTTATACTGACTTCCATCAACTACACATCATTTTATTTTGATTAATTGTTTCAGCAACCCTGTCCCAGGAATTATCTATTAATATTTCTCTGTCATGTCCTGGTGTGACTTCTACTATTCTTTCTTACGCTAAAAAGGCCTTTCTGATCTGTCACTGTCGGCTTTTTTGGAGCATCGTATTGACCTTCCAATCAAGAATGCCTTTTAGCTCATAGACTCTGAAAAGACTTCTATAGATCTCCCTCTGAAAAATGTTAAATGAAGTCCTAAAGAGTCAAACAGCAGGACACCATTCCCACATTGAGAAGCAGCCCTTTTCATATTGACCACTTAAAAAGACCAAAGCACACCCCCACCTCCACCTACTCCAGAAGCCTGATATGATGCTCTTCGGCTACCCAGGAAACTAGCACTAAACCAAGATTTAAACTAAATCACTAAATCAGACTGATTTTCAATCTAACACAATCTTTAAAGATTGTGTTAGATTGAAAAATCAATCTGTATTTTACTAATTTTTCTGGTTTTGTCAGAGACTATGAACCACTGCATGCTTGTTCTAAAAAACGTGCAATGCTACTTCTTTTAAAACCAAATCCAACCCCACCTCAAGCTTACAGTAATAAGAGTAATAATATTTTGAATATTTTAAAAAGGAAATTCTAAAAGTCTGCCAATCTACAGCATGTAAATAGTTCTTTATTGGTAGCTTTTTGACTAAAACGTTTTACCTTCATGGAGTAAAACAACCATTTAGGTTGTTTTGCTCTTTCTTATGATTTTCTCTTTTTATCGCAGCCTTGTCTTATGATTAAATGCTACTATTCATTAACCTTTCTGAGGTTGCTACTATGGTTTTATCATATCTCATGCTTGCCCCTTTTCACCTCAATATAATGCCATCCATCAAAGTTAATATTACAAGAGGAAAAATGGGAAGATTAGTATATTGCTACAGGCACAACATTGCTCAGAAAAAACACAGGTTGTGAAATGCAACAAGCTGCAAATGGATGTGAATGAGAATATGACTGAATGACAGACAAGAAAATCTTCCACCTCAGTCCAATGAATGACTGAATCTGCTGATTTCAGTTCTCATCTACCCTAATCATTGGATCACTCCATATTTTTTCATAGGCCAATCCCTACTGCAATATTTAAAATATGTTTCTTACTTTCAAAATTACAGTCTATAAATACTTGCAAGGCTAATAGAATTCAGTGCAAAATGTACATGAAGTCTATTTTGTGACAATGAAGTAGAGCATTTCACCATTTCATAAACATACATTATGCTGTAATGCTATGTGTAAATGATCTTGGAAAACTGGCTCAGAGATGCTGCTTAGACAATAGTCAGATAAAAGACTGCCGAGTCCACAACTGGATAGTGGATAGGGCAAGAGACCTAAAACTTTCTTGGTTTGTAAAGGAGATGGCTGGAGCATGTACTATCTTGGACTTGTCAGATCCCACACTAGAATTTCATACTTCAGCTGTGGTATCTTTCTGGACTACCTGAGAAGGATATGGTTTGGATATACCAATTTACTGTGGTTATGTTCCTAACTGATTGGAAAATTCTAGTAGAAAGTCTTGTGAAAAACTGATTGAACCAGGCCCTTATTATTTAATACAATACAATACAATACAATACAATACAATACAATACAATACAATACAATACAATACAATAGCAGAGTTGGAAGGGACCTTGGAGGTCTTCTAGTCCAACCCCCTGCCTAGGCAGGAAACCCTATACCATTTCAGACAAATGGCTATCCAAAATCTTCTTAAAGACTTCCATTGTTGAGGCATTCACAACTTCTGGAGGCAAGATGTTCCACTGATTAATGTTCTAACTGTCAGGAAATTTCTCCTCAGTTCTAAGTTGCTTCTCTCCTTGATTTGTTTCCACCCATTGCTTCTTGTTCTACCCTCAGGTGCCTTAGAAAATAGTTTGACTCCCTCTTCTTTGTGGCAACCCCTGAGATATTGGAACACTGCTATCATGTCTCCCCTAGTCCATCTTTTCATTAAACTTGACATACCCAGTTCCTGCAACCGTTCTTCATATGTTTTAGCCTCCAGTCCCCTAATCATCTTTGTTGCTCTTCTCTGCACTCTTTCTAGAGTCTCCACATCTTTTCTACATCGTGGGGACCAAAACTGAATGCAGTATTCCAAGTGTGGCCTTACCAAGGCATTATAAAGTGGTATTAACACTTCACGTGATCTTGATTCTATCCCTCTGTTTATGCAGCCTAGAACTGGGTTGGCTTTTTTGGCAGCTGCTGCCCATTGCTGGCTCATATTTAAATGGTTGTCCATTAGGACTCCAAGATCCCTTTTACAGTTACTACTGTTGAGCAAGGTACCACCGATACTGTACCTGTGCATTTCATTTTTGTTGCCTAAATGTAGAACCTTACTCTTTTTACCATTGAATTTCATTTTATTAGATAGTGCCCAATGATCAAGTTTGTCAAGATCCTTCTGTATCTTTAGCCTATCTTTTGGAGTGTTGGCTATTCCTGCCAGCTTAGTGTCATCTCCAAATTTGATGAGTTCCCCATTTATTCCCTTATCTAAATCATTGATGAAGATGTTGAAGAGTACTGGGCCCAAAACAGAGCCTTGGGGTACTCCACTGCATACTTCCCTCCATGAAGATGCAGTTCTATTGACGACTTCACGTTGAGTGAGGTTGGTCAGCCAGTTACGAATCCATCTGGTGGTGATGCTGTCTAACCCACATTCTTCTACTTTATCTAGTAGTAGTTTATGGTCTACCTTATCAAATGCCTTACTGAAGTCCAAGTAAACTATATCGACGGCATTCTTCTGGTCCACTAATTTTGTCACTTTGTCAAAGAATGCAATAAGATTACTCTGGCATGATATGTTTTTGAGAAACCCATATTGGCTTTTGGCTATTACTTTGTTTGCTTCTAAGTGTTTGCTAATTTGTTGCTTGATTGTCTTTTCCAGAATCTTTCCTGGTATTGAGGTCAGGCTGATAGGTCTGTAGTTTCTTGGATCTGTTTTTTCCCTTTTTTGAAGATGGGAACCACATTAGCTCTTTTCCAGTCCTCTGGTAGTTCCCCGGTGTGCTGGGATCTCTGAAAGATATAGTTCAGTGGTTCTGAGATCTCGTCTGCCAGTTCCTTCAGAACCCTGGGGTGTAATCCATCCAGTCCTGGTGATTTGAACTTGTCTAGGGTAGACAGGTGCTCACTTACCATTTTCTTCCCTATTTCAATTTGTGTTCCTAATCTGATTTTTGTGGTGCTGTTTTTGATAGGTTGGACTGTTCTATCCCTTTGTGTAAAGACAGATGCAAAACATGAGTTAAATAGTTCTGCTTTCTCCCTGTTGCTTGTCACCTTCTTGCCACTTTCTCCCAGCAATGGACCAATTGTTTCCTTAACCCTTTTCTTGTTTTTAACATGTTTGTTATTTTTTACTTTTGTGGCAAGCCTTTCTTCATTGTGAGCCTTAGCTTTCCTCACTTCATCTTTACATGCTCGGGCTATTTGCTGATATTTTGCCTTAGTTATGTCCCCCCCCCTCCCTCATTTCCACTTTTTATACTTATCTTTTTTGTCTTTCAATTTAACTTCTATAAGAAACTACTGGAAGAGGTTATGTGTTGTTTCAGGATGTATTGTTGATATTAAAGTCTATGTTGGCACCCTGGATTGATCTGAAAAGATATTGCTGTATCATATTGATTGCACCTCATCCTCAGCCTGGAATGATACAGACATTTTTAAAAGAATTAAAGAGAAATTTAGAATGTGCTATTATTAGCTTGAATACTGAATATTGTCTGTAGTAAAGAGGATTTCGTATCAAATCCCAGCTCTTTTTGAAAATGAGTAGACATTATTATAATCATAGACCAAAAGAGAAAAGACCACCGTAGAAAAACATTGTGTAAGCTTTAACGTTCACAGCAGAGCAGAGTTTGCATATAATATAACAAAACTTTGCAGTGTTTAGAGACAGAATTATATTTATTGTCTAACCAGTAATTTAGGTAAAGTAAGTCAGAATGTTTGGGAATTTAGAAAAGAGTAGTGAGATCAACTGCAAATGAGAGTTTCTATGTGCAATATAGTATAATAAAACATTGTTTTTTGCATCGTTGTGCAACAAAGGAGGGTTTTTTTGTATTTCCCTTCCATTCTTGGTATGGAAGAGCGTTGAATGATGAATTTGTGATTTTATCACAAATAAATAAATTTGAATGATGAAATTGTGATTTTATCAAAAATCAGACAAATTGCATTTTATAAATCAGAGGGACAAGCTGCATAATCCAATTGACCTAATATTCCTTGTTCTAAAATTAAGTTGGTTTGTTCTAAACCCGTTGGGAAAACACTGTCTGAAAAAAAAATTCATAACAACAGTCATGTCACTCAGCCAATTTTATGACTTTTTTTGGTCGTTATTAAGGAAACACCAAGGTCATTAAGCAAACAAATAGTTTATTAAGGGTGTGTTTTTGTCAAAAACTGGAAATAAGTGAAAAACAGCTGAAAATGTGGCCATATTGCTGAGGGCCTGATGTTCACTCACGTGACATGGAGAGGGAAGTTCCACTATGGGAACTTCAAGTCCAGGTTGTAAGTCCCCCTTTTCAGGTCAGTCATAATTTGAATGGTCATTAAGAGATAAATCAAAGGGAATAAATCAAAGACTACCTCTAAAAAATTACTACATGTTAAATGTAGCTGTAAATAACAACAATTAGAAGGAAAAATGCACCTTGATTAAAATAGTTTGAATAGTTAAGGTCGATCTATAACTGGTATACATAGTCCCAGTAGGGATTGAGGTTTCAGAGACTTAGAAAATTACGGAACCCCATATGGTATTTTATTTTTGACACTGTATGAATGGAATTCCTTTACTGCAAGGGATTTATTTAACTTCTGACAAGCAATATTTTTATTTTCTACATGGAATTTCGTATGGTGAAGGCTTTGTTCTTTTCGCTTTTAAGTCTAGAACCAAACCAGTATATCTTCTCTTATGATTTTTTTAAAAAAATTGACTTTGCATAAGTTAAAGGGAATCAATTTTCAGAAATTTTTCTGTGAAATTTAAGGAGGTGCACTTGACTTCCTGAATCCATCTACAAGTCAAAGTAAATTGCTGCAAGAAAGAAAGCAGCTAGCAGAGGAGTTTAAGTTTGGACACAGTCCAAGTGTCCAGAATGTAATTTCCTTGCCTTATGTTTTTATAGGCTGGTGCTTTAAAATGATATACTCACAGCAGCTGGACAAATAGCTTTTTATAGAATCATGTGTGTCTTATGAATCTACACATAAAGTATTTATATACACTAAAAATTATCTCATTTGGTTTAGACTGTTACATAAATCCAATTAAATAGAGTTGTATTAAGTTAAAAATATCCAAAGAAGTTATGTGCATATCTAAAGAATCCAGGTAATGATATCAAGCCCTCCCAACTTGCCATTTAACACTATGTAGGTGGAAATTAAAATAGCAACTTATGGTTTTCCATGCCATCATGCTCCTTTTGTTTCTTAAGCTTTTATAAAGCAAGTTAAAATTAAGTAAAAATACATCTGAGTTATATTTCCTTGTTAAAATTCTAAGTGATTCCTACTGCAGTATAATTATGGCATGGCTACATCTTTGGGTAGTCTAGAACAGGAGTTTATCTCTATTAGGCAACAAATTACTTCTAATGGAAATTACTTATTCTTCCCTGCACCTATTCCTGCTCATCCAATTGTCTGCCTTCTGGCCATCCTGGATGTTGCTAACAATGAACTGGATTGCAGCAAGATGAAAGAGCACAAAAGACATCGTTACCACAAAGGTGGTTGTTGACAAGGGTGCAGGTAGCAGGCCATGAAGATGAACAATCTAGCTCTACTGCTGGAGAATGTAAGTTCTTATTAGGCATTTGATTTAACATGTTAAATCAATTTAACAAATGAATTAGAAGAACTGAATTAAATTGTGTAATGCTCTTACAAATATAAATAAATAACATTCTTGGTATAAAGCTTACATAAAATGCCAATTGTAAAAGTGTAGAATGCAGACTCAAAAGCCATATGTCTAGAAATGACAGATGCCTCTTTTATGTGTTAGGTATACCAGAAATTTGGCAGCAGAAATTTCTTCATTTGTAGTAAGTCCTGAACTGCATTTTAAATGATTTCCTTACCTAACATGTAAACTGTTGTACAATCTAGGACAGTGATGGCGAAACTTTTTTGGCTCGCGTGCCAAAAGCGGGGGGATGGCATGGGGGTCATGCGCAAGCATGCCACACCCATAATGCAATCCATGACCTCAGCATGCATGTGTGCATGACCAGCACTCCTCCCCCCATTTTTTCATGATTTTTTTGCCTTCCCCAGGCTCCAGAGGCTTTATAGGAGCCCGGGGAGGGCGAAAAGGGCCTCCCTCTGGGGTGCCAAAAAATGGCCCTACGGCCAAACTGGAAGTTTGGGAACAGACTTCCTGTTTGCTTGTAGGGCCGGTTTTAGCCCTCCGGAGCTTTCAGGGGCCTTCTGGAGGCTTCCCAGAAGGCTCTGGAGGGCAAAAGATGACCCTATGAGCAAACTGGAAGTCACTTCCGGTTTGTCCATAGGGCTGTTTATAGTCTTCTGGAGCCTTCAGGGATCCCCAGGAGGCTTCTCTGAAAGCTCCAGAGGACGAAAAATGACCCTACGAGCAAACAATAGAGGCTCCCTTGGCTGAGAATCTGAGATGTCCACTGCCTCCCAGAAACCATCATAACTGGATAGGAAAAAACATTAAAACTTAAAATGCAGAGGGTGGTAGAGATAAATATAGTACTTTCTAGAACTGGGATGGCAAACCTATGGCACGTGTGCCACAGATGACATGCGGAGCCATTTATCAGGGCATGCAAGGTATTGCCCTGTCAGCTGGCCAGTGCACATGCGCTGAAGGCTCCGGAGGACGAAAAAAGGCATAAATAAAAACGTGTGTGTGTGTATGTATGTACGTGTGTGCGGGCGCACGCACACATGTAAACTGATATATTTAATTGTCAGAGAACCTTATCTGACATTGAGCAGTTGCCATTATGGCAAGCCTACATTTCAAATCTTCAAGAGTCTAAACTGTGCATGAAAAAAGCATGACAAAAATCTAGCATTTAGAAACATTATCACTTTCAATAGTTGTCACTCTGACAGCATGTCAGTAAACTGATAGGAAAGGGGAAGGAAGAAATAATAGTACTCATTACACCAATGAAAACTCCAAGAGCAAGATACTAAATCTTTGTGAGGGTTGGAGAGGAAAGCTTGAATGCTGCTGCCACTTATTGATCTGAGTTAAGAGCATGGAAAAGAGCAAAGATAAAGTACAGGAGGTTGAGTCAAAAGAAGAATTCTTTCCAATGGCAAACAAACCATATTCACGTGGTATGCCTGAATTTCACAATTGTAGTATAAGATATAAAATATCTGTACCTGAATTGAACATTTTGTTTGAATGGGTGTGTGCTGAAAGGACTTGGGGGGGGGGGGGATGTCAGCTTTTTGTTTTGTTTTTTGATATTCAGAACTGGGGTGTCAGTGCTGGGACTCACTGGCATCAAGCGGGGGAGCCAAGACCCTAGTCACTCTCTAGAATGGTAGAGTAACCAGAGACATGGATCATGTCTCCTGGAGCAACATTGAAAGACTCAAAGTTAGCCAAGTAAAATACTTTACACATTCATGGCTATAAGGGCTGTGTGTGTGAAATGCCAATTTTTCTTCATGCTTATTGCATCCAGTGATAACCAGTGGCTATGTTTAGGATGCCCTGTCTTATTGTGTAGGATTTGCGTTATCTTCTAGTACTTTTCTGGCTATTATTTAAGGTAGCTATTATCACCCATGAAACTTCTCATCACCCAGAGTCACCATCTCCAATTGTCTCTGTCCATTTCATAAAATCTGAAATGGTAGGGATGTTTTAAGTCTGCTCTATGAAACAATATCTTCTTATAGGACATAGGAGTTAGGCCTCTCTCTGTCACAATATCTGTCCTATGGAACATCATACCCCCAGAGATTACAATGGGCCCCCTCTGCTGAACTTTTATAAAACCTGTCTTCCCCCTCTCTCCAGACATTGGACGTGGTTGTTAAATGAACTCATCTATAATGAGATTATGATTGGTTGTAATTTGGTTTTGCTTTATTTGTCTGGTTATTTTTTTTTAAGAAAATAACTCTGTGTAGGTTGTCTAGAGTTGCAATTTGCAATTGGTTGGCTTTGCAAATTAAACAACAACAAAACAAATTTCTCCCAAGCAAGATAGAAATTATTATATAAAATATAGTACAAGGCTACCAGGGGTGAAATGCTACCAGTTTGGACTGGTTCATCCAAACTGGTAGTAAAAATTCTACTGGTTCGCCTAAACCGGTAGTAGAAAAATGTTACTGGTTCGGGTGAACTGGTAGTTCTGACAATCAGCTGTGGGGTAATCAGCTATGCCACACGATTTATATTTGCTAGAAAGCAGGAAATCCTGCTTCCCAGCGAATCAAAATTGTGTGGCACAGCTGTCCCCGCCCTCGCTGTTCTACTTACCTTTGCAGACTCAGAAAAGGCTTCTTAATCCTCCTTTTTCAGCGCTGCACAGTAGCACCTGTGGTGCGCATGGCAACAAAGCATGCAGCATGCGAAGCGAACTGGTAGCAAAGCGAACTGGTAGCAGACTTCAGAGCATTTCACCCGTGAATCTTACAAGCACTTTTATATTTCCTTGTATGAGAATTTAAGTATAAAACCTATAGCCAGCTCACACATTCGAATGGGAAATGTAGATCTGGTGATCTCATTTTGTCATCTATATTAATAAAATCTTCAAGCCCCAGTAGCTCCATGCATCAAGACAGACCCACATTTGCTGTTTACAATTGAAAATTGCATCTGTCTGGATCTGAGGAATTATGCTATTTCATCTCTGCAATGTTTGAGCAGTAGGCCTGGAGGGCCAGAGAAAGAAACTACACACAGAATCAGGTAACCCACAATTTTAAAACACAGGAAGAAGGCACTTTGCTTTTGGCAATGCTCTGAAAATGAACTGTTCTGCTGACTTCAGCAGGAATTTAAAATCCAAATAAATATGAATTTGGAGTTCTTAACTTTGACATCATCCCATTTAACCTAGACAGATATGCAGGTCACATTTTTAAGTGAGTAATAGCCAAATGATATTGCTAAGCTTCTTACACCACAAAAGATTTTTTGGGGAAAATTTAAACAGATGTTTATTTGGAGAAGAAATTGCATCTAGTTATCATTTTAATTTCTGTTTGTTGTGGGCCCACTCATGTCCCTGATGCATTTTCATGGCAGATGTAAAGGGTAAACGTAGCAGAATTGCAGAGTAAGCAATATCACAATAAGATTATGTGTTGCTACTACATTGTATCTTTCTATTTGGGAACATTTTCTCAATTCTAGGGTTAGTGCTAAAGTACCAGATAGGAAATAGGAGCGCTTATTCTTATATTTGGAAAAAAGTCTAAAAGAGAATATGCTTCAGTGTTCCTATTTCCATAGTAAAATAATTAACATTAAAAAACCTATAATGCAGCTTCAAAATGTGATCTTAAAACTTATTCCCAATGTACATTTCTTTAAAGCACATACAATATTCTTACTTATACCTTTTGTACAAATCTACAACTCCTGGATGAATATCGGAATCCTTCTCTCAGGGTCATACTTAATTTATTAAAATTGGGAAGATTATTATGAAGTAAATAATGACAACATTTGCTCTGTTTTACAGCCATTTGTATCTTTTTCATAGCACAATGTGACCAGTCTTATCAAAGTGACAAAAACACACTGTTGTAAACCTGGAAGTATTACATAGCACAGGGTTATTTGCCCTGGCAAATAGACTTTTACAAATATCCCTGAGTAAACTTTCCTTGCAGTAATAGAAACTATATGTATTGAACAAAGATTGTCTTTTAGGGTTATCACTACTCTAAAACTTTAATGCTGACTGAAAAGATTAGTCTATGTGCTCTTGTTTTATATGAAGCAAATGAAAGCAACATAACATAATATGAAATGGCTTTGTCATAAGGACTATATTCCTTCTGAAATTCAGATAAATTAGGTGTACTGAATCCTTGACCTGAATCTCCTCTCAGATTAATCTCCTGTCCATTCCTAATTCCTGAGGAAACATGTTTTCCAGTATACTTGTCCTTCATCTTGTTCCCTTCCTTTTGACAGGGCTAATAGAAGATGAAGTAGTCTGAGGAAAGGTGGAATTAGTGGCCATAGGGAGTAGGGAAAAATATCTGAGTATGTCTGTGACCTAAGGCCCTATGTAACTTCATGGCATTGCTGAGACAGATGGTTCTTCTGTGCTTTTACCTCCTATGTGAGGGGGGAACAGTATTGCATTTTGGAAAGTGAGGTAGTCATCTCACATACTCTAGAAGTGCCCTGCCTTAAGGCCCAGTGGCCAATGTAGCATAATATCCCAGTTGTGCTATATAGAGTTTTGGTTTTAAGAAAAAAAAATGCAATTTTTCATCAGTGTATTTTCTGTTCCTGTCCCGGGTAACAAAGTGTTAATTTTATTGTATAATTTCATGGGTGGTTACATGAGGGCCTTCAGTTGGAAAAAAGAAAACGATTGCCTCCATTACATCCCTCTTGAATAGCAGAGAAGCACTATACCAACACACAATATCCCTATACATTTTATAAGGTTTTGGTTTTTTTCTACTGCTGCCCTATAAACTGAAATGGAGGGCACTGTAAACAGAGGTAGGAGTCATCAGGCTGTATCAGTGGTGGATTTCAATTTATTTTACTTCGCTCATGTGCATACATACCTGCTTGTGTGATGCTTCTGTGCATACACAGAAGCATCCAGGCAGGTGGGCAGAGCCTTCCGCCACTACCGGTTTGCCCGATCCAGGGCGAACTGGCAGAAACCCACCTCTGGGCTGTATGTTGATAAAAAAGCAATGGTAGTTGCCCACGTCTGACACTCATTTAGATAGGATGTTGGAGAGAAAAAGAGAAACTAGACAACTTTCTACTGTACACATTATGCCACCTTCAGTGACTTTACAAGTCATAGCTCTTTTGTTTAACAAAAAAGGAACCTATATAAGGTTTAAAATGTATTCTTAATGGCTTGCTGAAATTGGATATGCTGAAATGCAGGTAAGGTCACATTTTTTAAAGAACAAAATATCAGCATGACTTAATTGACTCCTCTAATTACTTGTCCAGGCATAATAACTAGTTTTTTGGGGAGGATAGTAATGGTGGTGGAAGGCAGACTCTTAGCAACATATCAGGTAAGGTAGCAATGGAATGAACTGGGAATAAAAAACTGACAAATGGAAAATGTAGAATAATATGGCTAATGTTCTTGCAGGTCAGGGTCAGTTTGCTGAAGCTGAACAATGCATTTAAATTGTCAAACTGTCAAAACCTCCACCACATATTCTTACTTATTACTGTCACCTAGGTCATCCCTTGTGGAGCTGTTCCTTGACAACAGGGAAACCTTCAAGAACTTTCTGGTGTAGGTCAGGTGAAAAGCTCTTGTAAGAATCTCCAGCTCAATTTTGGAGTCACCGAAGGTGGTACGAAACAGCAATTACAAAAGCAGAATGTCCCATTGGTATATGGTGTTCTTACTAGATTGAAAATTCCCTCCCCTTTATTGTCGGATCACAGGGATTAAAAAAAATCATTTTTGTTTGTATTTCTAAACTGTAGATAAGTTCTCATTCTGAAATGTTTCTGGATGGAAAACTATATTTCCCTCTGAATAGATTACCTCATTCAAATTCTTAGAAACTTCAGAGATGGTGTAATTAGGGGAGAGGAATATCCTATATTTGTATTGATCATGTCAAACTATGTCAAATTATGGAAAGTGGTCAGAAAATGGGAATCTCAGAACATCTCACTGCCCTCTTGAAAAATTTATACACAGGTCAGGATATCACTGCATGAGTACATGCTTCAAAACACTGAAACAGACTGATTTCAGATTGGCAAAAGAATAAGACAAGGCTGTATGCCAAATATATATATTAAGGGAAGCTGGGTTGGAAGAAGATGACCATGGTTTTGAAACAATCCATAAGTGTATGTGTCTAAAAATATGAACTAATCACAAATGTTATAAGCTCAAATTAATCCACAGGAGGATAGAGGCATCTTCATTGAAATTATTAACTGTAATTCATAACTTCATTATGACTGGCCTGAAGTCACCCAGGAGGCTCTATATCTAAGGAAGGGGATATAAGTCCTCTCCTTATCTAGTCCAGTTGCTTAACCATTATATTATACTGGCTCTCCTAGATGTATCTATAATAAAATCATCTCAAATGTGTATGACACACTAAGTCAAATAGCTCATTAATGACAAATATTTGTGTTGTTAGATATATAGTACTTTATAGCCCTCTCTAAGCAGTTTACGGAGTCAGCATATTGCTCCCAACAATGTGGATCCTCATTTTACCAACCTTGGAAAGATGGAAGGCTGAGTCAACCTTGAGTTAGTCAGGATCAAACTGCTGGCAGTCATCAGAATTAGTTTGCAATACAACATTCTAACCACTGTGCCATCACAGCTCTTCATTAAATTCAGCAAACTCACTTATTTATGTTCTAATGTAACATGCATTCCAAATAGGAAAAATGATCCATAGTATTAACTTTTCACAAAAGTTTTCACAAAAGATGAATTTTCTAGTTTAACCAAATGACTATCTACAATAAGTATAACATTGAGTTGTATAACACCTGCCTGTTTCCTGCTGGCCAGCTCTAATATAAGTTGCTACTGTAGCTTTGCTCTGCTCACTCTGAAATGTTAGATTTACAGTTGAACTATCCTCTTTATCTTCTCTTGGACAACAAAAAACACCAGTCAAATGCTAATTTTTGAACAATCCATGGGAAAGAAGAACAGTGGCAGGAATATCAAGTATTTTAACTAAGCACAAGATTTCCTAGATGCAAACTGAAATAGAAACCTCATAGCATCTTGCAGCACTTGATAGGTATCGTTTAAAATTTATGCTTGATAAATAAATATGAGGGAGCAATCACAACCTCACCCCAAAGCTCATACTCATCTAAATGACCACTTTTGCTCTGAAATTATAGAACTTTTGTGCAAAGTTCCGAATTTTCCATTCTTACCTGCGTAGGAGCAATTTAGGGTGGTTTTTGTTCTCCAGGTTCTTCTCAATCAAGTCAGACAACAATTGCTTGAGGACATCAGTGGCATATTCTAGCTTTCCTTGAAGTCCTGTCATGATGAGGGAAGCCACATTGCCCCGGTCACGCATGGAGAAACTTCGTTGTAATTCCAGGGTACGGATAAATGTCAATAAAAAAACCTTATTGTTGAGTAGCTGGGCAAAGAGCTTCAGGGCTTTTTCCACATTCTGCTGTCCATTCCCTTGGACCTATAAAATTTCAAAAGTGTTAACTTTGTACCCTTATAGTAAATCTGGTAGAGATATCAATTAAACTGGAAAACATTAGTATTATAATACAATGCATGAATTGATGCTACATCCAAAATTTGGCTTTAGCTCTGCATAAAATCCATATCTCAACTTTATGAGATACCTAAATCAGAATAGATTCTTAGTAATATGAGCTGAATTTATTATAGCTATAATTCCATTGAATGATTTATATTGTGTTGACCATCGTTCTTCATATGTATTCACTTTTAGTTTAATAGCAACTCTTAATCATTTAACATGACATAATTTACAAAATATATTTAACTATTTACAACACATTACTGATATATTAGAAAGCAATAACCTCCATGACATTTAACAATCCCTTGATTACTCAATTGTATTCTATTATTAATTATTTTCAAATTCATTATTGTGCTTGTTTAGAAATTCTTTAAAATATTTAGTTAAAATAATTTAAAATTGGAAAACTGTTTTTTAAGAGTGATGTTATTTACAATGTTATATTGTCAGTGTTGCACATTTAAAACAAAATACTCTTGAGTTGTGACATACTGCACAGAAATGACATTCACATAGGTAATGTACTGGTTTAGACTCTTACTCCACTGTAAAACTCTAATACATGTACACATAAACACATTTTTCTGATAGTTCTGGATGTAAATTATGCATTATAATTCACGATAATAAAATTTGTACACAAATTTCTCACTGACTTATATTTTCAACTTATTTATATTACATAACTAAACAGCAGTGTCACATTGATCATTATCCTACTTTTTGGGGGGAATGGCAAAATCAGTTTCAACCATCAGTTTTATTTCCAATTTTCTACATCTACAAGAGAAAGCAAGGGTGATGGAACACTGGTATCCCCAGGTATAATTTTTTTATACCCATATAAATAATTTAGTTAATTTAAGGAAAGTAACAAACTTCATTTAATAGCAACCTAAATCATTTTAAAATACAAAAAAACATTAATCTCTGCAAAAGAACCAAAGAAAATAGTGAAATGAATTTACTAAGTATATATAATAGTGCTTTTGTAGTTAAATTTTGATCTCCCAGTCTTGGATTACATATTATCACTTGAATTACAGTACCTGCCTGTTTTAATTGAATTATACCTCTAAAGAAGGACTTCCCCTAATAATCAGTATACCAACCCACAATAGATAGGATGATGTAGTTCTCCTTAAAAGAATGCTACATTAAAAGAATGTTCTACCATGAGGCATGTCTTCTTTGAAAGCTATATGGTTAAAGGAAGCTAGAGCTCCATAGTTTCTCCAATAATAAATTATTCAATCAGTTTTTACTGGCAAAGTTAAGAGCTCCAGCTTCTATCTAGAGAAAATAAGGTGATCGAGCTTTTCAGACAAAGCAAGCAGTGAAATGGGAAATGTCTTTTCAGGAGCCATCAGCAGCAAAAATGAAAAACTATTTTCACAGGGCACCCTGGTGGCTTATTGAGGCATGGGTATTCCCATATTATTACTCTCACACATGTGGTGTTCGTAATGAATGTGTAAAAATGTTTCTGATGGAGTTTCCCCTTCATTGTTTTTCTATGGTCAAATGTCAGCAGCAGCATTTTCATACTGAATAATGGGTCCCATCTGCTCCTGCCATTGCTTTAACAACATGAAAAAAAAACCTCCCTCAAAATTGGGGTGCCTGGTGATATACTTAGTCAATCCAGCATACAATATAGACAAAGCTGAAGTGATGTGACCAAGGTCTTTCTCTTGCACAAAAGCTTTGCCAAGTGGAGGACAAGATGCAGAAAAGCTTTTTTGCAAAACGGGAGGCTTATTCCCTTAGGCAAACCAGAGAAAGGATTTCCCAAGCTCCGCTTTGGCTTTTTTTCACAAAGGGAGAATTCAAAGAGAATTTAGCCAGTCATCGGTAATAAATGCAGCTCTTTTGCTGTTGGTCATGGAGGACTAGTCATGGAGTTTTAGTGATAGAGAAAGAAAGAAAAAATGTCAGGGCAAAAGCTATACAAAGGCAATCAAAAGAAAACAAACTGTGTGTAAATATATATAAAATGCAAGGCTTATGTTATAATGAATGTCAGTGTTCATTGTGCTTATCCCAACACGTCTAATAAGATTCAGCATGGGAGGTAGAAAGGTCCTTTCCACCTTCTATGGGGTTTTAATCGAGCCTCTCAGAAGGGACCTGGGGAACATCACTAGTTTTACCTGATGAGACTGAGATAGAGAGAACATACAGCTACTCCATTACCTCTAGTTCACGCAGGACAGGATGATCTTCAATGCCAGGGAAGAGGACTCTCATGGCATATGTGCGATAATCAAGATACGGGATCCCTGAGCGGTCCAGGTCACTGGTTAACTCATTGATGTCTGTCTGCAGCTCTGCAAAAGCTATTAGAGAAAGGGAGTGAGAAAGACAGGCAATCAAGAGACGGGCTCTGGGATTGGAGGATGAGGTACAAACAATCAAGGACTACAAATGAGCCAACTCAGGAAGCTCGTTTACTCCAGACCTCTCTGTGTCACCACGACATGCCCTGAAGCAGGGAGCCACTTCCTCAGTATGAGAGAGAAAGAGCACAATGCGAAGAACAGATGCTGAAACAAAACACACTTCCTAATTTGTATTCTGTTCACACCTTGTATGTAAGCACTGAAAATGCCTTGGAAGGCACTAGATAAAAATAAAGATCCTATTTTTAAATCAATTTGTGTGGCTTTTTTACTCTCTCACTTACTCAATTCCTCTATTCCTCATGTCCTTTTGATGTACCTAGCAGAAGGAAACCATCCCCATGTTTTATAGCTTATCTAGGGTCAGGGAAGAAAATTAATTGAGATTCAAAACTATAACGAGATTCATGGACAACAGAAGATCTGCCTCATGTACATAGTGATAGGGCATGGAAACTGATATAGTCCAATTGTAACAGTAGGGAAATGTGTATATGGATAGCATGCATGTAACACTTGTCCAATTCCTTCTTTTCAAGCTGAAGTTCTGTACAAATACTGTGCATACATGGCAGTTATCACATTTCACCTTTCTAATATATTGTGCTGAAGACATCATAGCCCTATGAAAATTAACCTGCTAAATAGAATGTTGAAATCTTGCTGCTGAATGTGAAAATCTATCTTATTTGCATTCTCTCTCTCTCTCTCTCTCTCTCTCTCTCTCTCTCTCTCTCTCTCTCTCTCTCTCTCTCTCTCTCTCTCTCTGTGTGTGTGTGTGTGTGTGTGTGTGTGTGTGTGTGAAGCCTGGGAGTTTGAGGAGTTCTTGCACAGTATCTTAGCTGCTCCTAACACTGCATTCTTTTTAACAGAAGGCTCTGATGCCATTTTTGGAAGATGTTGGAGTTTATAATATACCACATATATACTGTGTATATCATATCAGCCTCATGTCAGCAGCTGTGTTCAACAATGGAAAGAATAGCAGTGACACTTCAGCTTCAGGTGTTGGTGGAACATCTTGTGTGCTTCAGGGTCTTCTCACTGTAAGCCTGAGATGTAATGTGTATTTCTTCTATCTGAAATTGTGAGAGCAACTTCCTCTTCACTATGTTGATGTGTTAGCTCTTTCTCATTTAGTGTGGATCCACAGTTTCTCATATGTGCTCTCTCGTAACTAATATATCAATTCCATCAATAATAATAGTAATAGTAATATTCCATCAATTCCAGATTTTCTTGTCTCCGCCATGTAGGTTTTATTCCAGTAGTCCACTTATTGTTAAATTATCCTGGCCCCATATCTGGTGTAGACCTTGTTAATCTGGGTCTTTCTCACATTTTGAGGTAAGCAGGATAACATAGGTACCAAATTTGAACCCTGCCAGTGTGTTTAGATGATGCTCTAAACACCACATGAGGTGGGGGGGAGGAGGAAGGGAGGACTGTCTGTCTGTCTTGGGATAAATGTGCATATGAGTTACACTATCTAATCCATCAAGAGGTAGTGACACATTCCAATATCCAGAAGAGCTGTTTCAGCAAATTCATAAAGAAAAAGGCAATAGGCACAAGGACCTTTTGTTTGATGCTGTAGTTAAATAATTGAGACTTTTCAGTCTGTGCTTATCTATGGCAAATCAGTCAGCTCAATTTACCTTTTATCTGCCTTTGCTTTATGCTGTCTGCATTTCAACAAGTTGATCTGCTTTTTTTGCCAGCCAGGTGGCTGTAACAGCATTTCATATTCTAAGCTTCTTGATTTTTACACCAAAATGTACAAATTATTTTACAGCCTGGTTCCAGCACCTTGTGATTGCAAAGGATCCTGGCTTTCCTTAAACTTCCCCATGAAATGCCTTCAGAAAAAGATCCACAGATTGCCAAGCCTAATGACCTGGCACCGACAAATTTTATACATCTTTCTGAAATAGGATCAAGTGCTAATCCTTTTCTCCACACATTAGTCAAGCAAAAGATGTCTCTGCATTCAATATACTTGTTACTGTCTTCTGACACATACAGACACTCATGGGAAAAAATCCAAGCTTCTCTGGCTGTAAAAGGGGGCATTTTACATCTATATGTGTATTTGAGAGAGATTGACCAAATGTTTATTTGACAGCTGTATGTGGGGCTCAAGCCCTGTTAAATTTATACTGGATCAAAGGAAATAGGTTAAGCGGCAGGCAGTTACTATGGAAACTACACTTGGACTGCTCACTACTGGAGATGTAGTCAATGAATGGAGAAAAGTCATATTAGGCAAACCAAACAGAGTTGTGTGTACTGTATATATTAATGGGAATGAGGATAGTTAATAAATAAAAAAAAATGCAAGCCTTTATGAAGTTTTATATTGGTTAAGTACAGTGACTGAAATGGATTTATTCTTTGAGCCAATGATATTGAGACAGATATGTACTATGAAATAACTCTTACTGGGTTGATAAAAGGTAATAAGGAATTAAAGGACATGGCCATTTGTCAATGCTATACTTAACTGATAATAGGAACTAGATAGCAATAGCAATAACACTTCAACTTATACACTGATCCATAGTACTTTACAGCACTGAGCATTTTACAATGTCAGCATATTGTTCCCCCAACAATCTGGGTCCTCATTTTATTGACCTTGGAAGGATGCAAAGGGGAGTCAGATTTGAGCCAATTAGAATCGAACTCCAGGCTGTGGGCATAGTTTAGCCTGAATAGTGCATTCTAACTCCTGCGTCACCACAACTCCTAACTAAATGAAGGGCTTAGATGCTAAACAGTTGTCCATTAAGCATGCTTGTGTATATATATATATATATGTGTGTGTGTGTGTGTGTGTGTGTGCGCACACACGCGTGCATGTGTATATGGTGTGAGCATGCATATATTGGCATAATTATGAATGTTTTTGTATGCATATATGCATGAAGTAACATTCTTCAGGAACTATTTATTGACTTAATCAAGGGAGGATGAAAAGCAGTAGATCTTTAGAAGTAACTTTATTACAATGGTCAGGAATTAATAAGCTAATGATATAACCAGTTGAGACACTAAAATGAGCATACCAGCAATTTGTCATGCATTGTATTATATTATTATGCTATAATATTTTGGACTTTTTAGAGCAAAATTGTCAGCATTATTTTCTTGTATTAAGAATTTAAACTGTCTCTTCATGTTTCTGATGGTTTCTGTCACCTAAAACTGATTTCAATGACTCTCTTTCATATACAAATACTATTCAGAAACAATAAAACCAAGTAGTCCCCAGCCTGAATGGATGGCATATTTTACTGGACAGCTGATTTGAAATTAGGGAGTAATACTGACCTTCTTTGCACTCAAGGGCTACCCGAGACTCGAGGTTGTCCATCTGCATCTGAAGTCTCTTGAGTGTGAGATCATTTTCACGAGACTTACGCTTGTAGGCAATGAGGACTATGATGACTATGATGAGAAGAAGACTGCCTCCTGCTGCAATACTGACAATAGCTGGCAAAGTCAGCAGGCTATCTGAGATCACATTCACTGAGCCAGGTGAGAAAATGATGCCACCTACATGCACCTAACCATCAAAGAGAGTCAATCAGAAGATGAATTACATTACAGTGTGTATAGAGATTAATTTGGAATAAAAACAGTCACTTGGAAAGATAACATTTGTACCAAGAAATGTGTTAGTAAGGATTCTGGGAATAGGGTTGACAATGAAAAGGAACACTTATCTTGTATAAGTCCTTCCATTTGTTTACTTGGGAGTTAACGCTTAGATGAAAACTGTTAATTTTTGTCAAGGAGCTGACTTTTTTTAAAAAAAGAAACATATAGTTTTAGGCACTGGAGCCTGACATATTACTGCTGTTCTGGAAATAATTCCCAAAATGCTAAATACGTTTTCAAAGTCATAAAACACTAAACATTTACAAAGTTGTAGATAAGACCTTGCAAGTAACATCCCCATAGAAAGAAAGGTCACATCCTTCTTGAAACACAGCAAAGCCTTTGAGTTGCAACATATTTGTTATCCTTGCACTATTTTCCACATTCCTTTGATTACATGATAACTTCATTTGACTTTCATAACATAAGTTTTCAGCTTTCTTTTATAAACCATGAATATATGAGAATAAGTATTTCATTGACAAAGGAACATAGAGTGAGAGTACAGAAGGCAAAGAAAAAACAAAAGAATAAATGGAAAAACAAGACTGGGGGAGATAGTTAGAGTTGTGAAAGAATAAACTGGTATACACTTTATAGATGTTTAGTTCAAGTGCTTATGATATATAAATCATAGTATTGGACAAATGATGTGAAAACTGCTCCAGATTTCATAATTTAGTCTTTTGCTGTATTTACAATACTATATATATTTTAATATGTCAATAGATGGACTTGATTATGCTTTTGGTTCATCAGATTCATCTGATGAAAAGGGAAGCTTGATTTCATAAATATATCTTTTTGTTATATTTTGATTCAGTTCAGTTTAGAAGGTAAATCTGGAGAAAGTTATCACTAGTCAAAGCTTCATGCAAGTTGTGCTAAACTTCAAAAGTGTTCCCACTTTTATTTTTAAGGAAAAAGATTATGTGCTTTATAAAGTAATCCAAGGCATGTCGATAATAGTATTTTAATAAAATCAAGACTACCAGGGACAAAAGCAGAATTTTTTTTAAAATTACAATTGGACATTATTTTGGTGATATGAAATGACTTCAAATGGAGTTTTAAAAAATGACAATTTTTGTAAAGTCCTCACAGCTTTCAAAACAAGCAGTTCACTAGCTCAAGAAAAATATTCTCCTAAAAATATGCAAGTGTCTCTAAAGGAACAATCTACCCATGGCTCCAGGCTGTATTGATAGTAAAGAAGAAACTAGCAATCTCCAGCAAAATCATTGAGAACAAGATGAGTATGTTCCTCACAATAATGCTGCATTGAATGTAAATGGTGTGAATGAGTAAGTGCTTAAGCAAATAGACTACACATGGCATAGCACAGCCTTCTGTAGCAAATAACTGTATATTCCTAATCTATCTCTACAACAAACTTCACAGTTGTGCATCATCTGTTCTGACATTTAAATAAAAAAGACCAGCTATTGAAATGAAATCACTTACAAGTTAAAATGTCCAATAGAAAGCTACAACAAACCACTTCCATATTGCTAAGGAAACAATACAAATCTGTCCAAAAGGTCATCACAGTTTTAGCTCAGTTTGGGATAGACTTTATTTTTTAAATCCATGCTTATTTGTCATAAATATCTACCATTCCTAAACACGAAGATAACTGCATGCAAGTCATCATTAAAATGAGCCAATATGAAGGTGAGATCATTTGGATCTGCTGATATCTTTGGTGCTGGAAATCCCCTCCCCCCAATATAAAGGTCTGTAACAATGCTACTAATATTCTTCAACTTTTTAACTGTTTTCCCCTTGTGTGATTTGGTGCTTAAGGTCTTAGCATAGAAGTGGGAAGACTCCACTTCTAGACTATTGTTAGCAATAAACAAACAAACAAAGTGTTTTTAAGCAGGTTACTTTTCCACCCCATCTTATCTCACATTTGACGTTACAGAGAAATTTGGGGAATTGCTATATGTCACCTTAAGTTATTGGAGAAAAGGTGTGATATACATCTTACAAATAAGGACATATAGGTGAAACTTGAAAAATTAGAATATTGTGCAAAAGTTCATTTATTTCAGTAATGCAACTTAAAAGGTGAAACTAATAAACGAGATAAGACTCATTACATGCAAAGCAAGATAGTTCAAACTGTGATTTGTCATAATTATGATGATTATTGCATACAGCTCATGAAAACCCCAAATCCACCATCTCAGAAAATTAGAATATTACATGCAATCAATAAAACAAGGATTGTACATAGAACAATATCGGACGTCTGAAAAGTATAAGCATGCATGTGTACTCAGTACTTGGTTTGGGCCCCTTTTGCAGCAATTACTGCCTCAATGCGGCATGGCATGGAAACTATCAGCCTGTGGCACTGCTGAGGTGTTATGGAAGACCAGGATGCTTCAATAGTGGCCTTCAGCTCTTCTGCATTGTTCGGTCTCATGTCTCTCATCTTTCTCTTGACAATGCCCCATAGATTCTCTATAGAGGTCAGGTCCAAAGTCCTCTTGCTCCTCTTTTCTGATGAGAGCAACTTTTGCATCTCATTTGGAAACCAAGGACCCGTAGTATGGAGGAAGAATGGAGAGGCCAATCAAGTACAGTAATCCCATAGTCATTGAACCAGTTTTTGGTGCTTTTGGCAAAAGTTGCTCTCATCAGAAAAGAGGACTTTGGACCAAGGAGCAACAGGACTTTGGACCACTGTATTTCATTAAGACCAGGGTCAACATAGCTATCTACCAGGAGATTTTCGAGCACTTCATGCTTCCTTCCGCAGATGAGCTTTATGGGGATGCTGACTTCATTTTCCAGCTGCCCACACTACTGAAAGCACCAAACCTGGTTCAATCACTGTGGTATTACTGTGCTTGATTGGCCAGCAAACTCACCTGACCTGAACCCCATAGAGAATCTATGGGGCATTGCCAAGAGAAGATGAGAGACATGAGACCAAACAATGCAGAAGAGCTGAAGGCTGCTATTGAAGCATCCTGGTCTTCCATAACACCTCAACAGTGCCACAGGCTGATAGCTTCCATGCCACACCACATTGAGACAGTAATTGCTGCAAAAGGGGCCCAAACCAAGTACTGAGTACACATGCATGCTTATACTTTTCAGAGGTCCAATGTTGTTCTATGTACAATTCTTGTTTTATTGATTGCATGTAATATTCTAATTTTCTGTGATGGTGGATTTGGGGTTTTCATGAGCTGTATGCCATAATCATCACAATTATGACAAATTACGGCTTGAACTATCTTGCTTTGCATATAATGAGTCTTATATCATATATTAATTTCACCTTTTAAGTTGCATTACTGAAATAAATCAACTTTTGCATGATATTCCAATTTTTCAAGTTTCACCTGTATCTTATTTGTTCTGCAAAATATCCAGGGTAATTTTCTCTTACAGATCTGCCAGCAAGCTGATCTTGCCTTCAATTGTAGCATCCATCAGTGTGACCTGAGATAAGGTATGCTGGAGACTTTTGCACCCACTGAGATGCGCTGTTATCTACCAAAGCTCTTGCCCCAATAAAAGTAGTTAGGCTCAAAGGTGTGACAGCTTTTTTTGTCTTTCAATAGCTGCAGGGTATTTTTGTTTGCAAATGAGCAGTTCAGAGTTACAGCTGCTGTAACTATTATTGTTCTATAAAGCCTTATGCAAAATTCATACTGTGCCAGTGTGTGCTTGGATAATAGGTGTATGTATGCACAACACACTAACACATCATGGTGAAAATGTTTTAAAATTTCAACATATTTCTTTATGATATTGTATATTTTACATGTGTAAATTAATGGTAGTTAATTAGCCCTTTGGTCTAATCATATGACCAGATTCATATAATTATTTCAGCAATTTTTATAATGATCCTGAATTAAAGACACTCATGCAAATAAAAATATTACATTTTGAGGAAATTCGTGATATTGGAAATTCTTATCTTCTTTTTAATCAAAAAGCCCCCCCCCCTCTTTGAATAAGAGCTAGATTGGGAATGGGAGTCAACTCTGACATTTGGAAAGTAGAAAAGACAAAAGGTGGAGACAAAAATCTTGATTTTTGAAGCTCACCATAACTTTATGTTGCCCAGTGAGATTTGGAGGTTCACAAAGTAATTGTGTCTCAGAGATGGTGACTGTGCAGGGAGTTTCTCCAATCAGAACAGTATAATTCAGCTTTGCTCCACCTGATGCAGGCGGACACAGATTTTTACCCTAGGGAAAAGCAAAAGCACAATGTTTTATGAAACTCTAGCTAATATGTCAGCTTTTCTATGATTCAACATATATCCAATATTGCGGCACCTATATTACATATCATAAACATCTTAAACATTGATGCATACTTATTTTCTAAAAAAGCTGCAACTGTGATGCATATTTGAGAATACAAGAAATTGTACAACTGAGAGAGAGGAAACTTCCTAATGTATTCCAATGTGTGTGTGTGTGTGTGTGTGTGTGTGTGTGTGTGTGTGTGTTAATTTTTTGGGATTCAGTATTACATTTATCACAATCGGGCTAGGAATGACCATGAAAAATGTCTGCTATCCCTTTCCCTACTGTCCTTTTCTTTTCCATTTACATATCAAAACCAATATGCTATTTAATTGAGGAAACCATAACTGACAGCTAAGAGGCAATTGAGAAATCAGGGGCAGTTCATGGAAACAGCAGTAAGTACAAGAAGCAATCTTGAGAAGGTGAAAAATAAGATGGGGAAAATTAGTCTTTCCTTGCCTGTGATTAAAATGAGTGCTACTCTGGTACATGACTGGCATAGCATGATAAAATACATCTGCTTTCCAGCCAAACATACAATATCAAAATGCACCTATATTTCACTAGCAATCCAAATTCAGATATGGATAAGGAACCATCTGAATATGTTTGTCCATCGCACAGCTTCTCCCATTCCACTAATATTGTGTTACATCAGGAAAGGAGAAACAATTGCTTTACATGAAAGAAAAGGCTTCACTAAAGTTTCAGTGGTACAGAAGGCTATCACACATCATGTACAAAAATAAGACTTTTCACATCAGCACTAAACATGTGAAAGTGGAGACGATATGTTAAATACTTGGAGTGAGACATTTTTAATATAACATTGAACTTTAAACCTGATGTAGGTTTGGTTCTCAAAATACAGTATTGAAAAATGCTGGCAAATAAAAGTGCAGAGTGGTTACATTTATCTTCACAAGAAAGGAATAGTGTTTGAAAGACTTGCAACATATCAGTAAGATTATCTGAAATGTTTTAAAATGTTCTTAACAATTAGATGCTAGGCCCCGTTTATTAAACTTTTGATTATATATATATATATATATATATATATATATATATGTATGTATGTATGTATGTATGTATGTATGTATGTATATGTATATGTATATGTATATGTATATGTGTATATATGTGTATATATGTGTATGTGTATGTGTAAGTATGTATGTATGTATGTATGTATGTATGTATGTATGTATGTATATATATATATATATATATATATATATATATATATATATATATATATATATATATATATATATATATATATATATATATATATATATATATATAGCGCTAGAGCTTAGCCTAGATGTTTGCATGCAAAGGAAAACCTGGATCTCTCTCTCTCCCTCTCTCTCTCTCTCTCTCTCTCTCTCTCTCGATATAGATATAGATACAGATATCAGAGACAGATCAACTTATAGATTCCTATGATCGTAAACTCGTATGTGATAGAAATACACATGTCAAACAAAATGTTTTGTGATGTATTTTGTATTGTTGGAAGGGGCAATGTAGGCAACAGGGGGAAGGGCACAGTCTGCCATATATACATCAAATACCTTGAATTATATATTTGTGTTAAATATCGGGTTACAAATACATAAGAGGTTTGCATTACTATATCAATTGGGTTTCTTTTCTTTTTTTGTCATTGTGAGATTTGCAAATGCCTATGAAGGAAATAAAGGAGTGATAGCAAAGAGAACATTTCAAGTTTATTTTTCAAGTTTTCCTAAAGAAATTCAAATCAACCCCTCTCCCAAATATTTCTGTGTCAAATCAAAATCCTACAACAATTTTCCAAGATAAAATTTGACAATTTGTAATTTTTGCAGAGGTTATGATTTTAAACATTCAGATATAATCTTCTTATATAACTAAACAATACAGAAACGAGAACAAGTTTTTACATGTAGGACAATACTTTTTCCAGGGTAAATCTGAATTCGTTTATGTAAACAAGTCTCCTGGATTGTGTCAACACTTTACCTTCAGGATAATGGGTGATCCTGGCTTTTGGTCCAAGATGCCAGTAGCACTCAAAAGTTCAAAGGTAGGGTTTGGATAATAAATAAATTTTGTGTCATTATAAATCAATAAAGATTGAACATTATTAAAGATGAATCCAATTTCGTCAGGTCTTTCAACAGCATCCAGACCTGGTCGGTACTGTGATGTAAGTGAAGGAGCCAGGCAAGTGAGGGTGGTAGTATTCACAACTTTACAAACCTGGAAGAACACAATTAAGGTAGGGTTATACCTTGAATAAAATATTTTTCAATTATTGGCACATCATGATTCTACCTTAATTATTTTGGCAAGACTGAAGTATCAAATCTGTTTTCAAATCATGTGATAATTTGTTCTGTCATCAGTCAGGAAGAACATTCTGTGAGAATGACTCTAGAAGTGAAATATAAGATTTTTATCTCATTTTATTTACTACCATTTTTAAAAATACCCTGCCTATATAGAAAATAACCAATGGACATCCAAGATACTGGAAAGCTGGATAGAGCTTTAGTATACAAGAAATAATCAGTGTTATATGGAATCTGAAATAGAAAGATACAGGTTTTTTTAAAAAAAATATTAAGAATGGATTATAGGTTTTGTCAGAATGATAGCTGGAAATGATACCAGATTCAGGGATTGGAAGACAATTTTTTACTAAAATAGCACATGATCCTTTGATTATATAGACCACAATCTAATAGTGACTTATTTATTTAAAATTCACCTGAAATATATCAGATCTGTTCTGCCACCTACATCTTCCTCTTATGTTCAAGACAACTTTTTTTGATCAATACTGTATATTAGAAGATGTGGCAACTTGTGAAATGTGCAATGAACCTGCCACAATTGAGTTCTTATACTTCAACATTACCACAGTGCCATTGAAAATAAAATGAAGCACTACACAGGAAAAGAAATCAATGCTTCACATTTGTGTTTACAGGTCAGTGAAGATCATGTTAGCAAATCTTCACAAGATATCATACTTATTAGCATGATATTCCCAGGCATCAAAGGAATAGAAAAGGGATTTTGAATAACCTAATCTGTTTATATAGATTTCTAATATGCATTAAGAATGGGATCTAAGAGTAAGACCAATTTAGTTATAAACATACACATGCACACTGTAAAGGTAATAATAGCATTCAAGTTAAAAGAGATTCTTCCTTCCTTCCTTTTCTTTCATCACTAAGTTTTCTTAATATTCAATTTTGCAGCTACCAAGATTGTTGGATAAGCAGGTAAAAACAGCCAGGAAAGTGATTGAAGCCTGGGAAGTAGGCCCCTCATCACTCAATAGAAGTACTGAATTGCCACCAGCCTATCAAGTATTTAGAATGTGAAGGCTGGGGAGCACAAGCAAATGACAGCTAACGATTCAAAAGCCAGTCATCAACACACTCCAATCAACATCTAAAAAGTCATTTACAACAGGCACTGTAAATACCACAAACTGTCTAGAGAGAAGTTCCCTGAAGATGGGCTCCACCACAAGTCTGAATGATCAGAATACAAAATCTCAGGTCCCAGTGATCGACCCTTATTGGATCCTGCAACGTCTAAATTTCTTTGAAATGATAAGATCAGACTGCAAATAACTGTATGTAGTCACTAATTTCACTGTTTCTGGTATAATATTGACAGAAGTAGGAAAATACTTCAACAATTAATGTTCAAAAATAATAATCGGAAGCTTCCTTGTTTTTCAGATTTGTGTGAAAACTGACAACACACACAAACACAAAAACAAACAAACAAACACACACACACACACACACACACACCCCATAATCATTATAAAAGTCCATGGGTTGTCTAACCAAATATTCCAGCAGCGTGTCTCTATATGTTTTTCAACAATCTGACATTTTATTTTATCATGTTCTTACTAATTAATATCCAACCCTATCAAATAATCAATTTTACCAGATCTGTATTTCAAATACTGCCAGTGACATGTTCTTAGATAAAATTATATTTCCATGTTGTAAAATGAAGCTGTTTCCTTATACAACAGCTCTGTAAATTTATAAAAAATCCAGAAAGTTTGATTTCTTTATGTTGTTCTAGATGTTTTGCAATATGATATAATTCACAAACATAAAACCTCCTAAACCATCACAATTTTAAGAAGCAAGATGCAGGTACATTTTTGCTCTGCTTGAATTATAGCCAAGTCTTTGGATGGGAACTATGAGAAAGAATCTTAAAACTTAAAACTGAATGGCAGTGCTTCTTCTATGAAGTTACATATTAAATTACATCTCCTTACTTGAAACCAACACTGAACCAACATAAAGCCCAAATATTAAATTAACAATAAGGTTTTAAAAATATGAAAACTACCAACTATATTAAAAGTTGTGTTTATGAACGAAGTAAACTACATGGCTGAAAGTTCACAATTTACATTTCTAATGTAATGGCTTTTTTACAGTGGTATTCTTGAAAATACAGACAAAATATTTGCAGATCACAACAATTAATCATAAAATCATATATTAATTATATATTGATGCAACAACACTGAATGTCTATGATTCATTGACTGAATCAATGAAATACACCATCTAAGAAATCTTTCAGGCCCTTGTGGTCAGAAAGTAATTGTGCCCTTACAATGAGATTATGTCTATTTCTCACCCTCCTCCTTTTTTCTACATACAGCTGCATATGTAGATTTTAAAATTTGCCCACAAAGGCCGAGTTTGATCTAAATGCTGACAAATATACGAACAGCTGTGGAGCCTTTTCGTTAGTCACAAATGCATTTGTCATGGATCAGAGATACATTGTTTGGCAATGGAAATACAACATAAATCACATTGCAGTGTTAATTCTAGTTTGAATAATAATAAAAAATCCTTCAGGAATACAAGCATTTAAAACAATAGTCTAAAATGGGAGTTTTTAAAAAGAGCTTATATAGAGGTTAACGTCAAGAAAGGGCATAGGTACATAAAAACTTGAATTTGTGAAAATTGCTATTGTGCTGAAGATCTGGATGGAAACAAATACACAGAACAGAAGCTATGTCACAGGATAGTGATGTAGAGAGATACATCTACAAGCTGGTCTGGGACAGAGCCAATTTTACAATTAAAAAGTCTCTTCCATCACTTGCTTCTCTGATAGTTCGCCAGGATTGTTCTGTTCAAATGAAGCAGGTGTTCAGAAGGGTAGAGTCAGTAAAATATCACTACCATTGTTGTTGTTGTTTTTTCAACCTTGTTTACTAAGAGCATCTCTGCCTTCTGCTGCTGGCTTTTTGTATGCATTGAATGATGTATGGTGGGGCCTCACAATGACACAAGTACCATATGCTGTCATTGTTCCCTGTTAAATGCAATTTCTATATACAGTATGATAAGGCTCCGTGGAATAAAATAAAAACAAACTGTTAAGGTTATCCATGATAAGGACTCTAAAATGGAATCTAACCAATGTAACATAAAATATAGCTGCTCATGCAGTTTTAAGAACATTTAGGATGTAGGGATTATGAAAAAGCATAGGACGTGTGAACTCTCCTGGAGACCTTTCCCCTAACTTTTTATATCTCCTTCTATAAGCTATATTCTGCTTTAATCAGTTCACAATGTTTAACTTTATTTTTATCCTGCCTTTATTATTTTTTATAAACAACTGAAATGGTTGAACATATCTAATATTCCTTCCTCCACATGTTTTTCCCACAACAATAATCCTGGAGGTAGCTTGGCCTGATAGAGAGTAACTGGCATCCATAGGGAGGAAGAATGAAAAAATGGCAGGATGGTTGGTGTGGCATCAGAAAACAAGATCCACTGTTTTCATATGTATGTAGAAAATTTAGCAATAACTTCATAGGAAAGCAAAAATTTCCATCTCATATAGCAATAGCAATAGGATTTAGATTTATATACCATTTCACAGTGCTTTACAGCCATCTCTAAGCAATTTACAGAGTCAGCATATTGGCCCAACAATCTGGGTCCTCATTTTACCATCCTTGGAAGGATGGCAGGTTGAATCAACCATGAGCTCAGGAGAATTGTTGGCAGTTGACAGAATTAGCCTGTAAGCCTGCATTCTAATCACAGAGCCACCATGGCTCCTTCCACTGTAGCCAAACTTATGTTAAATGCTATAATAAATTAGAATCAAATCCATATTAAAGAAATACTTATTAGAATGAATTTTGATTATTATGAATGCAATTCTTGTGTCTCATTAACAAAATAGATTAGTGTTATATTTGAATAAAAATCCTTTCTTTTTCAAGAGATTAAAGATAGTTTTGAAAAACAACCAGCCTACAACTTGTAAATCATACAAGAATCATGCAACCATTGGGTTAAGAAAATGTTAATCTTTGGTAAAAGCAGATACTTACATTGACAGATTCTTTGCCGTTGTACTTCACTCGGATTCTGGGCTCTTGTATAACATCCAGGTTAGATCCCATAACAATGACAGGCGTGTGGCCACTGAAGAAAAGCAGAAGTCTTTAGGTTAATGAGGCTAATATGTCAAGAGGAACTCGGGTCAAGCTCAGTGTCTATATTTCTGGTAAACACAAATGTTTATCTCAGTTTATCTCACATTTTCTACAGATTGAATAGGGTGACAAGAGTGCATTAATACACAATTGAGTGCATTGATATTCCATTGCTTTGACTCTATCTACAGTTGTCTCCCATAGTAATGCTTTTTGGTTTCACCTGTCCCCTAAGTGGGTAGTTATTTTGCCATGTAACATTTCTTAGATATGTTAACAATGGATGCTAAGGAGATGAAAATGAGCCCAAAATGAAAATATGGAGATCATTTTTTGCTTCAAACCTTCTAGCTCAACACAATACAATAACACTCATTTGAAAGTCACATTTTATTTCTAGCCTTTAACATGGCAGATGTGTTGGGAAGTAATGGATAGTGAAATAATTGAATGGGGAAGAATCAAACAAAATCAGCTGATATTAACAAGGTTGCATTTACAAACTATTTGACAGTGATTTATTTCTATTATGTCATTTTTGGGGTGATCTTTCAACCTACTTTTGATTTTAGCCTCTCTAATTCCTAAGGAAGGCCTGAATGCCTAATTCAGCCCAGTATCTGCCTTGACTGTTGCTTCTGACTAAGGTTATTCTGAGTTTCTCCAACGATTAATTGAATGTGCATTAAAAATCTACCAGCCCTATCTAATCAATTTCCAGAGTACTCCTTTCCCAGATATAAACAGAGAAAACTAGGATGGAAAGCATCTGTTGTCATTCAAATTGTTTTTGTTCTGCCTTATGTGCATCTAGAAAATTAGAACATTATTGAGTACCTAATTAAATAGGAATGAGAAGTTACTAAACCATGTTAATCTAATATATTCAAAATTGCAGGTTTAAAGCTTTAATATTCCAGTTAAGATCTTCAGTTCCATGTTTTTCTTCAATAAGTATTGAAGCTCACCACAATGCTTCTTCCTGAAGCCAGTCTTGAATCTTCTGAGAAATCACTATCCATTTCTATAAGCTCACACTCACATTTCATCTTTTGTATGTCATATTGTATGCAAGTCAGAAAAAGCTAATCGCAGTGCAAAAACTGATCAGGGTTTTAGAAAGTATTCAATCAATAACTACTATAGAGTACACTTCTGGGATATAGCTATGCATCTTAGGTAATTTCATGCATGAACTTTTTTTCTCCTCTTTTTGCATTGATTGCCACTGTTTTTGTTTTAGCGCTGACTCTAATGTTTTTTAAGAAGAAACCTTTAATGAGCAATTGTGCATTTCTTCAGCAGATGGAAGTGATCATGGGGTTCCATTTGCTCTCCTAGAATCTTCACAGATTGCTATGGTTTTAATTCAGCTGAATTAGTAACTCTGATTTTTTAACTGGGTGGTGGGAAGAGATGCTTTCATTACCCTGCAACAATATATTGAAGCCTGTGGATAGGAGATCCACTTATTTCAGATACTTTGTTGTTCTTTTGCAATAGATTGAAAAGGATGAAACATTTTCAAATAAGTTTTCGCATCTACTTTTTTTTGGCTTGACAAATGCAAACGGTGTGACCATTTTACAAATATAATTCTTTAAATTGTCTAGACCTTTTGAACCCAGGAAATCAGGGGAATGGATATGCCATACTCCTTGAAGGATCAGACCTTTATTCATAAATCTTCTGTATTTACACAGGTGGAATAAATCCTCTAGGAACTGTGAAGCTGGGTGCTGACAACTGAGAGGAAAGCAAATGAAGAGAATTATAAATTATACCTTTCTCTCACTGGGAACCTGGCTGTTCAGTGCTAAGACACAGACTCTGTTTTCTTTTCTGTATTGAAGGGCAGTCTCAAACCAGCATTTATAAAGACAGTGTTGATTCTAAAGTCATCACCCATAGTGACATGGTTTCAAAATTTGAACAAAGCTTTTGTTGAATTTTAAAAATGGTAATTGCTAAAAAAAAATCCTGCCATACCTGTGAAATCTGTCCCCATCAAAATTGTACTTGGATGTATTGTTCTTCCTGGGATGAAGAACTTTCATTTATTTGAAGATAATTATCAAATATTTCATTTTCTTTGACAAGACAAAGAATTTTCAGCTGATTCTAGCTGGTAAATAATTTTTGCAAAATTGCTTTTGGGAGGGCTGTAGATCGTTGAAAATATTTATGAAGAAAAAATTGTACCATGCCTTTTAGATGTGCTCAAGTAACAATAATGCAAGTTTTTTCTGTCCAATTATTGTTTTGTTTGAATTATTGGGGGGGAAATAGGGAGTATCCTGACTAGAGGTACATCCTAAATAGACACTAGTAAAAAAAAGTGCAGAAATCATTTGGTTTTGAAATTTCAACTTGGTTGAATTTCTATTTTGTGAGGAATTATTTGGACCCTGCTTCAAGTGATTTGTTTCTTGATACAATATTATAGGCAGTTTAGGTACCTGGCTATGCTCCATTCAGGCTCAATCCGATGAACTTTTGGATCATCAATGTATTCAAATTGTAATGTGCTCTCTAGCTGGGCCCGGTCCACGCTGACAGAAACATGCACTGGTCCAAGACCATGGGTAGAAGGTGCAGACACACACATAATCTCATTAATTGACCTCCTATAAGGGAGAAAGAAATCTTTGGTTAAAATATGAACAAAGAATAGCATCACTTATTGGCAACAATGGGAATCTTTGGGATTCATTCTAAAACAGTTGAATAATAATATTTCAGTGAGATATGATTTTTAATAGATAAACTCTAGTAGCTATTTTATAGTCATGACCCACAAAAGCATGAATATTCATGTATTTTCAGCTGAAGTCATTTTTATTTCTGCATACAATAAGCATACTTCATTTAAAGTTTGGATTGTAATTAAATCATGATTAAAAATTCTGATGCTGCAGTTCTCATTTTTTGGAAACATGTGGGAAGGCCCTGACTTTACAATCTTGGAATTCACATCTGCTGAAGTATAAGTATCTGCCAAAATTTTGTTTTCTGGAAAAAAAAACCTGGACTGAATAAATTCGATAATATGTATTAATTTCATTTATTTATATTACAAATGTGTATGCCATCTATCCATAAATGACTTTGCATGGCTTAAAATTAAAGATGTACAAAATATCAGTTTCAGAATGGAACATTCCAAAATATTACTGTAAAGCTTCATTTTGATTCCATGCCCTTCTACTGTTCTGGGAGTGATTTATTGCATCTGTGTGGTCTGGAGGAAAAACAGAACACTATATTTCTGAAAGCAACATTTTGCACTTCCATCTCTACTTCCAATATAAATATAAATATGTTTGTGTGCATGTGTTATTCATAGATGATTTGGGTTAAGAGCAGGGGTGGGTTTCAAAACTTTTTACTACCTATTCTGTGGGTTTGGTCTATTTTGTCAGTCTTGGCAGTCATGTGACAGGGTGGGCATGGCCAGCTTGATGTAACTCACCAGATGTCATGGATTAGGTAAAATGTAGTGAAGCTCACTTAACAATGCTCTTGCTTAGCAACCAAAATTTTGGCCTCAATTGTAGTCATAAATCAAGGTCTATCTCTGCCTTCCTCTGCATGGCAGTCTTGTTCCAGTAAACTCATTCTCTTTTCTGGCAATTTTCTTCTCTGTTAGAGGAAAATAATCCAAACTAATCCAAAATACCCCCCCCCCCCCAAATAACTGCTGAATGTCACTTTGCAAACCTGAGCAGCTTTTCAATTTAAAGTAGGATTCCAAAGTTTGCAGCTTTAAGACTTGTGGACTTCAACTCCCAGAATTCCACAGCCAGGCATGCTCAGTTCTGATTTAAAGTGACAGCATTTGTTTTTCTCCTTTACTGAATCTCCTGCAGAAAAGTAAGTTTCCTTCCTTCTTCCACCCTCCCTCCCTCCCTCCCTCCCTCTGTCTTACTTTTTCCCCCCTTATCTGAACCGGCAGGGGGAAAACTTTTTTAAAAAAAGCTTCTGATGGGAGAACAGATTCGGGGGCGTAGCCAAACCACCATTTTTACTACTGGTCCTAACTGGTGATTGGTGACTTTGGACCAGTCACTCTCTCTCAACCAGAGGTGGGTTCCTCCCTACACAGTCCGTTATGCCAGAAGAGGTAGTGAAAATCTGGCATACCGGACTATATAGGGAAGAACCCACCTCTGATTGAGAGACAGTGACTGGTCCAAAGTTGCCAGTTGGCTTTCATGCATAAAACAGGACGTGAACTCACAGTCTCCTAGTTTCTAATCTAGTGCCTTAATCACTAGATCAAACTGGGTGATCATATAAATATCTATAACTCTAAGAAGCCCGAAGGGACCTGTAAAATATTGCACACACACACCAGATGGCTAGATTAAAAAAAAAAGATTATACCAATTTTGCCCAGTGTCTTTAATGCTAATCTTGAGATAAATGACATAAACTTGAAAACTGCAAAAGAAATTTCAACCCTTCATTTTTTTTTGTACATTAAGGTTGAGTTTCTTTGAATAATTTGAAATGCTTTCCCCCAGCTTTTTTGTCATATGAGCTGAGTTTCTATTTAAACTAATAATTGTGCTAGAATGTAATCTGGATCCACAAGAGGAGGGGCTACTTTCCAGAAAGCAAAGAGGCAATGGAGCTTAGAAAATTTGGTCTACAAGAAGAGGGTTAAAATGGCTCTTCCCTGGCAGTTCCCAGTGTATATTTATAGTTATACAGATAATTGCTTTACTCTGGCAAGATTCTGTCTATGGATGATGAAACTACTCAGAATTAACTCCATGTGTCATTTTTGGCTCTTGGGACTGACATCGTGGACTTATTTTCTATTTTTCCTTCTAGCCCCCTCTAAACTATAATGTAGGAGATCTGCCAATCAACAGAAGCCTGTTCCATTTAGACGATCTCACCAATCATAAGAACATTTGCATATTCACATAGGAAAGACAAAGTTTGGATTGTGCTGTATGCATGTGCAAATATAAGAAAGGAAGGGGGGAGCATGGAATAAACGTCTTTTACATCAATTATTTCCTTCCTATTCAAAATCATCATCAAAACCATTTAATCCCCAGAGAAGAAAATATTAGGAAATCTTGTTTTTTTTCCACTATGTATGTGCTCAGCAGGAGGTGAAGGGAAGGGAAGGGGGGTGCAAGATAGGATAACAAATGGCAGTAAAAAAATGAAGTTACTCAAATATGAGCCTTCATCTCCCTTTCTTGAGTCCTATTTCTGGACATAATAATGGTGCCAAAAACAATAATTATATGGTACACCTAGTTATGCTTACAGATACATTCCTGGTATGAAGATGTATAGTCAAAAAATGGAACACTGGTGATCCTTGCCTTTTTTTAAAAAAAACCTGTTAGAACCATCAATAATTACAATATTAAATTGTGAACTACTTGAGTAAACAAATTAAATATACAACATAAGCTTTAATTTATGCTTAGTATTTGGCTCCTTTCATTGGAATAAAGGATGAACAAATAAATTAAAATGTTTTATGGATTCTTCTGTTCAGGTTTCAGACCAGGTACTCCAGAAATCTGCATCCTGATTTTTAATATCCTCACAAAATTCATAATCTTCTGATGTACCCTTGGAAAATACAAAGGTAAAGGATCTAATAAGTGTTATACCCATGCAAACCTTAGGGATATGTTAAGTTTTTGTTCTATCCCCAGTGTTTTGGATGGTGCTATATTTCTTAAATACTTTATCATGAGCATAGTGGATTTTGTACTACACTTTTCCAAATAATTAAATATTAAGTACAACATCCTGTGGTTATATGAAGAGAACTGGAATTGATATATTGTATTTGAAAAGAAAAAAATACTGCAGGATGCATTTTTTTTAAAAAAAACATCATTCTGTTTCTTTGCCCAAAAGAGTAAAAGGGAGTTCCTGGTCTGAAAAAAAAATCATAAATTTGATTCAAAGGATGGGCAAAGATATTAAAGAGTAAAGAAATAGAGAAGGAATAATAAATAAATGATAACACGGATAGAGGGAAATGGGCAATGTAAAATAAAAAAAAGAGAAAAGACGTAGGCTATGAATTGTCACATCACCATGCAGCCTGGCCATAACAACAGACAATTTAGGGGAACTGGAATCCAGTCCTCTATCTATCAGTGGCCTCGTGTGAGAATAGGCATTTTAACATGCCATAGACCAGACTTCAGAGAAATCTGCTTAGTCCTTGTATAAGATCCAAAGCGACACATCACTGCTGGCAAAGAGTTACTGCAAGCTCCCTGTGATCAGTTAATTAGCTTTCTGCGCTATTACCATGTCGTCATGGTGAATTTCTCCACTCCTCCGATCAGAGGCAGGAGAATAGAAAGAAGCTGTAATTACAGTGAATCTCATTAGAAACTGCTTCATCTAATCAGTCTCCTGCACATCATGAGTACATGCCAAGTTCATCACCTATAAACCAGGCAGTTTATGGAAGGAAGAAAGAAAGAAGACCATGTCATGACCTTGTATGGAAAGGCAGGGATAAATAGTATGCTGTTAGATTTTAGAAATGTTGTTTACTAGATTATATGGGCAAATAAATGATATAGTGAATTAGAAAGAGTTCTTAAATTTAGCCATACATTTAATGGAATATTTATGTTGCATCAAACAGACATTATCATTTATTTATTCCAAACTTTTCCTTAGCTGCAAATAGAAAAAAAGGGGGAAAAATGCTTGGGTTGATTTATAAATTCTAATTTATAAATTCTAATGGTGGTATATGCCACAAAGAAGGAATAATGAAGATAAATAATTTGTGACTTGGGTGCCCACAAGACTATACCTGAATGACAAACTATGAAGAATGTGAAAGGACCATCAGTATTTATCAAGTGACCAAGTGGGCTGGTTTTGTCTGGCTTGGATATCTGGGGAAGTGTGAGGATTGTTGAGGGGGCATGGGTCTGTGGCAGGGTTGGGAGCTAGCTGACCGATTTTGGAAAAGTCCAGGCAATGTCCTGCTGTGACAACCTAGAGGGCAGGAACTATCTTGTCCCATTAGTGATTCTGTGTCTGAAAGGGGAAGGTGACCAATTCCATGCCCTAAAGGAATCTGATGTAACTAATGTAGCCAGATGGCTTAATTGCCGAGACTTTGCAGCCCTTTGGAAGCTATGCCAGTCTGCTTCCTAGAAAAGTAACTAGATTTATGATTGATGGTTGGGAGGAAGATTGGGATTGGACTGAAAGTTGATTGTGGGGCACAATGGTGAAGGAAGGGAGGGAACCGACCCATTTATTTTACCCCTCCCCCAGAGATAGAAGGATGGGATGGCTTGTCAGAATCACTAATGGGACAAGATAGCTTGTCTTAGGTTGATGACGTTGCATGTTTGTTGCCCTATGTTTGATGAGTATAGAGTATAGAGGGAGATGGCATGATAGGTTTTGAAGGTGAGTTGGTAGGAGATGGTTTAGAAGAGTATGTGGTCAGGAGCACCTTTGTACTTACTTGCCATTTGAATATGGAGGATTTGTGTTTGTCTTGTGAATGGAAACACTAATGGTTGATGGTTGAGGGGAGGAAACAGGGAGTAGGGACCCTATTCAAAATGACCCTAATGACTTCTAGATCAGAAGGAATTGATGAAACATCTGAAGGGTTGTTGTAATCAGTTCCATTAGGTAAGCCAATAAAGAAATCAATTCTATAGGATGTCTATATTTTTTAAAAACTGAGATTGACTATAATTACAGAATCTTGCAAGTTTTATTTTGCTGTATCTCCTCCTCCTCCTTAAAGGTCAATAAATTAGGGAGGTGTCTGTCCCAGCCACTTCTGAATATTATCTGTATATTATGGACTTAACATCAAATCTGGAAAATTTCTGCCTTTCAGCTTCAGAGGCCCCTTGAGGAAGTTGACTATCTGGACCATTTTCAATGCAGATTCAGCCTGGAATATGGTACAGAGATACAGTAGCTTTGATCACACTGGTTAGTTACTTGTGGCAAGTCCTGGATGTGTGGTGCCTCTATCCTGATGCTTCTTATCTCTTGGTGGCTTTTGCTATCATTGACATAGTATCCCGATCTGCCTTTTTCTTTAGGCATTTGAGTCTAGTTTAGTGCAATTTTGATTGTTTAATTATTATATCTGGTTATTTTATATGTTGGGTTGTTTAATGTTGTATGAATATCTTTACTTTTTATTGTTTGCTTTGTAGTAGACTGCTCATCATTGCTGGGTGACCTAATACTTCCATTAAATATAAATATATATATATATATATATATATATATATATATATATATATATATATATATATATATGTGTGTGTGTGTGTGTGTGTGTGTGTGTGTGTGTGTGTGTGTGTGTGTGTGTGTGTGTGTGTGTGTGTGTGTGTGTGTGTGTGTGTGTGTGTATGTACATATATGTACATATATATACATATATACATATATGTATATATACACACACATACACACACACACACACACACACACACACACACACACACACACACACACACACACACACACACACACACACACACACACACACACACATATATATATATATATATATATATATATATATATATATATATATATATATATGTTATATTTATGCTGATAAATAAATAAAGGGAGACTAGTATAGATCTATTTCAAGCTATTTAGCTCTCATCAGCTAGCCACACCCTTGTTGGGAATCGAACCTGTGCTCTATTGCCTCTCAGGCAGATGTGTTAACCATTGAGCTACAGAGCTCGACTCCTTATCAGCCAGCCAGGGTGAGAGGTATATATTTAAAGTCACAACCCCTGGTATGCCCAAATATGGGAGGAAGGTCACACTTCCACTCTCTGTCTTCAGCTCGTCACAAGAGTCCATGCAGACAGAAACCCAATATATATATATATATATGTTTTTATTTGTGCACAACACAAATATAACAAAGGCAACAGTAAAAATATTGGGTTTCTGTCGTGATGGACTCTTGTGACGAGCCGAATGACAGATGATGGAAGCAGTTAGCTTCCTCCCATAATTGGGGCTTACCAGGGGTTGTAAAAAATCATATTCATATATATATATATATATATATATATATATATATACATACATACATACATACATACATACATACATACATACATACATACATACATACATACATATATATATATATATATATATATTCTGATAGTCAACAACAGCAGAAAGATTACTAGTAAAAGATATCCAAGTATGTTTTTATGCTAATGAATTATGTGATACCTCTGTTTGTACGTTGGCCAACAGAGCTAATGAAACCATGTAATCAAGAGGAACTCTGCAAACATCAATATTGCATCCCAGAGTCCGTTGAGACAGTTCCTGCATAACTCTAGGATCAAAAAGTTATTTGAGAAGCAAATGCCATAAAGAAAAAAAACCTCCTCTGTAGATAAGAAATGAAAAAACCCCTGTAATGTAACTATGCACATTTCTTCCTATCTGTTCCAAAGGTATAAATGAACTCTGTCCTATTAGATAAGGAGATACTAAATCAGTTAAATCAAGTCTACTCATTAACATGTCATTCCTTATCTCTCCTTTTCAATCCAGGCACAAAGTGGATGCTGGGATGTTTTATCTCTTCAGATGCTGAAGAAAGCAGCACTAATATGAAAAGTCTCAGTAATTCAGCTTTGGAAATGTTAGTTATGCTGCAGGCAAATTGTACAAAAGCAGCAGCAAGTGGCATGCAAATCCCTCACTCCTTGCATCTGATTAACTTGCATCAAACATCATGGAACATCATTCCCCCAGAGATTAGAACAGCTCCCACTCGAATACTCTTCCAGAAGGCCCTGAAGATCTGGTTCTGCCAGTGGACCTGGGGAACCCAGAGCAGGATAGAGCCCTTTAAATGGCTCATGTGATTTGCTGTCGCAGAGTGTTGGTGTGTGATTTTATATTATACTACATTAATTTATTTTATTATTCTTATTATTTTAAATGTGGTTTTATATTCAGTAAGCTGCCTTGAATCATCATGGTTAAATAGGTGGCAATAAAAACAAACAAACAAACAAACAAACAAATAAAGTTCAGGTTGGAAGGAACAACCAAAAGGCTTTTTTATTTCCTGAAACAGTTCCTTAAATTTCCTATTTCTTTACAAGAAGATATGTCCAAGCATCCTCTTATTTTAACCACAATAAATTTTCTCCTTCAATTTATGTTTCATTTTATTTTCATCAGGAAACTAAATTTATACATGGAGTTTCTACATGGCCTTCAGACTCCTGGCACCAGGGGTGGTATTCACTTACCTTCCCTACTGGTTAGCAAATGTGAGTGCATACGCAACCTCTGCATATGCACTCAGCCTTTCATGCATGCTCTTTTGGCAAAAAAGAGCCTAAATGGGATGCCATAGAACCGGGGCGGGTGGGAGGGACCACCTGCAATTTCCAATACAGTTCAGGCAAACCAGTCAGAATCAGTAGCATACCACCTCTGCCTGGCACCCATATTGCGGTACATATGGATGAAGGAGATGGGTTTGTATCATGAACCAGGCCACAGTCTTACTTGCTTTGACACCTCTACACCGTTGATACTGAGTCTAATTTAGGAGCCTAGGAACCCAGCTTGACACTAACTGGCAGGGACTCTTCAGGTTTTCTAATGGAAATATTTCTCATTCCACTTGGAATTTCCAACTAGTTGTAAGCCGCCCTGAGTCCCCCCAGGGAAAAGGGCGGCCTATAAATAAATAAAAATTTCAAATTATAAACTCCTCTAACCAATTTCATAAAGACTATAGCATGATATATTTTTGGACTATTGCCATGAATATTACAGAAAGTATTTGGGTTTGGGTTTATTAAATGATTCATTTTGTCATCAGAGTACTACATGCTTATTAAACATTCTTATTTGTGATTTTAAGTTTTCTTGAATTTCCCAATTCAACTATATTATATAAAGCTTGTTGCCCAACAGGTTATTATTGTTCATTGTAGTTTCAGAAGAAATCTCAAACCATAATTTATATTTTAATAACAAACACAACACAGTAATTAGTAGATGAAGCATGTTATGCTGTTATAATATTTTTGTTACATATATATATTGCTTGATATATTCAAGTGAAGTGTAGGTATATTAATATTAAACTGAAGCCTTTGATTTACACATTTATTTCAAAGTGTGAATGATCCAAATATTTTGAAGGGGAGGAGAGAGTCATGTGTTGACTTTACACAGTTGTTCTAACTTCCAATCTGGAGTGACAGAGCATATTCCACTACTCTTTGAGCATTCACATAATTAAGGACCCAGGTTTTAGATCTTGGGGAGAATTTTCATGCACTATGAAGACTCTTCACTAAAGATGATTGATCTCTATCTACATGTGAAGAATGACAGAAACAGGCTGACCGCTGGATAAATTTTAAGCATCCTAAAAGGGAATTTCTTCTTGAGGTAAATGTTGAATTATTACTTAGAAATTTTTGTGAAATCAATTTGTACACATATTAAGATTTTAGAGGAAGATGATTTTTATTTCCATGACTTTACATTGAACATTGGTTAAATTAATTTAAGCAATTTAGCCTCTAGTCCTTATAAAGCCTGGACAGACTTTGTCAATCTGAATTGTATCAAGGATATAAAACCATACTCATATATTGCCCAATAATTTCCATAATAAAGTTGAGGGTTCAGTACAAAATAATTGTTTGCAATGATTTTACATTCATGCAAAATTTCAATCATAAAAATTGAACATTGACTACTTTGATTCTCTGATATCAATCAGTATGCTATATAGGTCTAATTAAACCTAGTATTATTTTATGTAACTGACTACAGAGCAGAAGTATATTTTGTTCATAGATATTTCATTATCACCACTGTAGCATGTCCTTTGTTTAAATACACAAAATTAGAATATATAAATTTATGGTGCTTCAAGTTTAATAGACATGACAAAAATGCAACATTGCTTTTTTTGGTAAGAAGTAACAAAAGAGATATATTTTTATCACTTTAAAAATATAGAAACTAAAGCATAGATTTGTGAATTCTAAAAGAAAAGAAAAGTAAAGCTTCATTCTTAATTTCTGTCACTCAACCTCTTTCCCATCGCACTGGGAGGCAGGCACACCTGCTGCTTTCATAGTTAGAATAACAATAAGAGAATGGAAAGAGATGCCTGCTTCTCCCCCCCTTTTTCCCCTTCTAGCTCTCTTTTAATTTTGTGCTGAGAAAAAATGGGCTGGAAAACATGTAAAAGGATTTGAGCAACAGAATATGTAGGAGACTTGGGGTAGAAGCAGGATTTTGATATACAAAAGGAAAGCAATAAATAAAAGTAATCAGCATAAACTCAATTCACTGTTATGCAGCGTTCATCAAAATCAGCAACAGTATAGTTCAAGGTGATTTATTAGACGTTAAGTGTTTAAAGTTGGTGTGGCTTTAACAATGCCTGTGGAAGTTCAGTTAAGTTTGTTTAGAACATATATTCACATAAACTCAAACCTCCCCCCCCCGCAACTCTCTTACCCATAAAACTCGCAGGTCTGATTACCCAGCAATACTGACACACTGCTGCCAGCTCCCAGAAAATGGCCAGTAATGGTCACCATAGTCCCTCCTGACTCTGGTCCACGGCTGGGACTCAAATAACCCACAGCAGGATTCTTGGAAAGGAAACAAAACAAAATATAAAACAAGTTCAATTGTTTTGCTCTGATGTTATTCCAGATGATTATATAGTGAGACAAGAACGACCTTTAGGTGAAGGGTTGAAATAGACAAATATATAATCGTATTAGTTAATTGGTTATTTTTTCATTATGGTACTGACCAAATTGTACAACTAAACAAGTTACAGATAGTTGCTGTTTCAAGTAAAATGAACTGCAGATGTTAAAATTCCAAAATCATCATCTAGATGAGCAAGGCATTTTTACAGACAATACAACAAAATTTTGTCAATTTCAGGAAAACTGAATTCTACTGGTTTGCCAGTAAAAGATGTGTTATATACAAAACATTTCAGAATTGTCTGGGTACTTCATTGAACAGGGAGTTATGAAGCAGGCCTTTGTATCTTTATAAAAGATATTATATCAGAACATGAACTACAAATTACATAGGTCCTTCTCCAAAAGGTAGAATATAACTTCATATAGTGAAGTGATTTTTCTCCAACTTTCTGTTTGGACTACAGTGTTTTTGATAGAAACTACCAACATTACCACCTAACTGGCTGAGGAGTTTGGCAGCTTTAATTTTACACAACTGGAGGACATAAAGTTGGTGTGAGAATATGCAGACAGTCCATGTACTTTCATTTTATTTTAATTCTTGGATGTATAATGTCTATACGAAGCATTCTATTTTCTAGAAACAAATACCAGTGATGTGAGAGAACACAACTTCCACCAGCTGTCTGCTAACAATTGAAAATAAATTATACTGCAGAGTAACAATGATATCATCAAATTTTGAAAATCTCAGAAGGAAACGCTTCCTGATCTTATTCTCATCTATGCTACAAGTCCATAGATGAAGATCAGAAAGGGAAACAAATATAGCGTAAGAATAGCTAGTCAACAGGATAGTTTCTGGAAACTTGGTCTGATCTATCTATATCATGGTTAACTCAGAAGAACAGGTGAAAATAAGTTTAGCCAAGTATAGTGAGCATGTTAGGAATATTTAAATGGAACAAAATATCCCATGCCCCATTGGGTCATCATTTCAGAGAAACAAAATGACCATGGCTGGGCAAAAAGATGAGTGAGGGAATGATTTCCCACTTGCTCCCATCTTCCCCATTACATTTTTTTGTGAGGGGCAGGGAGCATCAGAAATCTCCCTCCCCCCTCCCAACTTTCCAATTTACTTTACTTGTGAGAAGCTTTTAGGGAGAAAATCAATGGGGAAGCCTGCACAAAATTGCAAGTCCAAGGAAAGCAGGTAATTAAGTGGCTATTGATGACTGTGGAAGAGAGTGAAGGGTTGAGTAGGCCAGAAATGGTATGTGCGGGTGCATGAGAAGTATTGCATGGGTTGGGAAGTCTGTAAGTATATGACATGTCATGTGGTTTTCTCAGATGTGCCAACAAGGCTCTCTTAATAAATTGGAACTTTGAGCAATACTTTGACTTGGACTCTGATTTAATTTTGGATGCTATTTGGGATACTGTCCGGAGTCCTGAGTCCCAGCACTGACCTGAACCCAGGTGGTGCAAAGACTCAGTGAAGATGGAGGAATAGAAGAAAGTCACAGGGAAAGCAGCAGATGACAGATCATCTATCTATGTCAAGACCATTTATGTGCCTTCCAAAGTTGTGGTGGAAGCCGTGGAGGCTATGGAGAGAGAACACCAGCTGGGAACTGGGCACAAAGAGCTGGCCTCTAGGCCTCCCTCACAAACAGAACTAGCTCTGCAAGATGAAGCCTCTGGATTTATCACCCCTAAGGAGTTTCTGTTGGAGCCACAGGGGTGGGTGGGAGGGCAGCCTCGACCCACAACTGGAGGGAACCAAAGCAAACGAAAGAACCCTGACAGATGGTATGCCAGTTAGGGATGGTGAACAGAGGGTAGTGGAATGGGTTGGGAAGAGTGCCTGAGGGTGTTTGGAAATATGCAAGAGATGTCATGCAGGTCAGGATTAGAGCACGGATAAGAAAGGGTGTGCAGGGGTACCTTAGAGCTGCCACGTGGGTTGGTGAAGGCATGCAAGAGGGTGTTGACTGGGAATGGTGAGTAGGAATATGGTGGATGTTACAAGAGCTGCTGAATGAATTAGGGAAGGTATGTTGAAGATGTCACAAGTTGGGGAAGCAGGTGGAGGCATGGCATGGGCCAGGAAAGTTGGATATCTTCCTCCCTGTTCCTCCCTCCTTTCCTTTCTTCCATGCCTCTTCCCTTTGCTTCTCCTCCCAGCAGGACAAGCTGTTTCCAGATGGGGGAGGGAATGAGGAATGTGAAATTGGTGAAATTGGCTGGGAAACTATCCCAAAACATTGAAAATGAATATTACATAACATGACCATAGGAGGAGTCCAGTAGCAGCTGAAAGCACTGAAGTAGCGACAACTTTCCCAAATTATATTAATGCAAACTACGTATGTGTCTGCTAAGAGTCAACCCATGATTTGATGTCACATATCTATATATCCATCCATCCATCCATCCATCCATCCACCCACCCATCCACCCACCCACCCACCCTGTTTACTATTAGAGATGGTTGTAGGGTTTTTTATATATTTGTTTTTAATTTTTATAACTAACTAAAGTTTTCAGTTATGTTATGGCACTTTTCTACTTTCTACCAATGCTCCATCAAATGTCTCCAATTTGATGATGTAGTTACACAATGAATATAACTGTTTATTGTATTCAGATCATCGCATTTTTAGATTTCATACAAGCTGCTTTGTCTCATTTGGTGATCAAAGAAATCAGTGTCTTTGAATAGGCCTATTTTTTTTTAAAAGATACCTCAACATCAAGGAATTTAAAAATCATTAGGGAAAAAAACTATATATGGAATGATCACAGAAAGATTTTCTACAGTTATGAGACATCTTATATTGAACTCTGAGTTTTATTCTCTATAATGATGCTTTAATAACATTGCTGTAATCTAAAGAGATGATTGATGCTTAGGAATTCCTGCTTAGATTACAGAATAGTTCTTTTGAGTCATGGTTTTTGTCTTAGTTGCACTGAAATGATGATCACTGCCAGAGAAAATTGTTTTATAAACTATAAATGAAAAGTAAAATAGCATTAATACAACATAGCACTTACTTCTACATATACTGTAGTGCAAAAATTGTATTTTGAAGATATTTGAAATATTTGGTTCTTAGTATTATTTGGTTCTTGATAGGTAAGTGATTTTTAATTGGTCTTAATTGATTTTAAATGGTTCTTTAAAAGACTTTGAAAGATTTTGCATTTAGAACCCTGCCATTTGCATGTTCATTTATCAAGGGAGGAAAGAGAGATGTCTGCAGAATTTATTTTTCCAAGGTTTCATTGCCTTTTACCTAACTTAAGCTTGTGATTCATCTGCCAAATATGGAAATGGACCAAGCAGTGACAAATGTTATGCTAGAAATTTATTATCAAAGGATCAGACTAAATGTGAAGACGGCAGCCAACATAATAGAATATATAAAATGAATGACTGTGTCTACCACAATGATATGGAACCTCTCATTGAGCCTTTTAGCTTCAGTTACAAGCCATACTCTCTTTGATTCCAGACATGAAATGTAGAAAAAAGATTTTGTGCAGCTTTCCTGAAATCAAGCACAAATTTATGCTCCATGATATGAGTATGCAAGTAATTTGAAAATGCATGTAATAGTGTCATGTTAAAGTGTATACCTATTTCTTAATTAAAGTATAAAAAACTATAAAGTATAATAGCATATTACATAGAATCTAACAGATCATAATATAAATTCACTTGTAAATGATAATTGCAATCAATCTTTCATAAGCATTTAAAGTGAGTACTCCTTTGTGCACAAGAGACTCTGAGGTTGTGTCTAATCTGTCAACAGTTGAACCTGATCCAGAACAGGTTAGCTGCAAGGCCAAGAAAGGCCTGTCTGTTGCCCAAGACATAAGATGCTTCCCTCAGAAACTCTTTCCAAAGCAGCAAGCTTGGATTCGACTCAGTCTGCAGTTTTATGGTATCTAAGTTTATTATTTTGGGGGAACTTAATTTTGAATTAAGTTGCAAGGATAGGCTTCCAGGAAACAGAAAGCTCTTTTCTGCAGGTGTTGGCCTTGTATCTAGAAAAGGGAGAGATGTAGGAATATCCATGCCACTCTCCCAGGATCCCTTTCTAGGACCCTTTTCCATGACCTCCTTCATCACTTCTTTCAATGCCTGAAAAAGGGTCTAGCAGCTGCAAAAAGTTCCAATGAAATAAGTCTGCCATTAGGTTGTAAGGGCAACAAGGTGAAACCTAGGAATCTTCTCAGATGCAGAAGTGTTTCAGCAGCACTAACGTTAATAAAGTTTGTCATTGTAACAAAAAAGAGGTTAAAACAAACAAACAAAAGTCCAAGCAATAAAAAGAAACTACAGGTGTATTGCTTTTTCAGTTCATAAAAAGACAGCAATGGAAAATACGGTCTTTACATAATACATGGATGCTTAACACATTGCTGAATGGTGCTTTGATTTTTTTTCATTCAAGCACTGGTTATCACTTAATGTAGCCCAAGACCATTGTCTTCCACACACTGATTTTTTAAAAAATGAAAATGAATACCCACCAGCCAAGGTATACATTGATTGATTGATTGATTGATTGAATGGATGGATGGATGGATGGATGGAAACAGCTTTAAAAATAAATTAGATACCATCCATGAGCATAGAAACAGAATGTATTGTAATGTAAAAATTAGGCAGCTGTGATGTTGCTTGTCAAACTAAAATGTACAGTCTACATGTGCAGTATCTCATTCCTCCAGTATTCTGGTGACTCCACCTAATAGCCCATGGGAAGACTTTACTCCTTTTCTAGAAAGCAATGTCCCTGACCCTTGCCACCCTTGCCATTATTTAATATAATACTAAATGGATTGAATTAATCCTCTTCTCCTTTTAATACATATATTTTCAAGAAAGTTTCGCTTGCAAGCAAATCCTTTTATCTGCTAACCCAGATTCATTTTGCCCATTCATTATTGCCTGCCTCTTTTATGCTTTCTCCTGTCTATTTTAGGCCAATTTTTTTGCTACAGAGGAAAATGTAGTTATAGTATTACTGATAAATGTACAAATAGATCAAGTTAACCCTCTTGCTTAAAATGGAGGGTTCGCTCAAACCCTTCAGTGATGGCATTTATTTATCAAATAATATAGAGATTTTATGTTTATAGAATCATAGAGTTGACAGGTACCTTAAGAGGTCATTGAAGTTCAACTCCCTGTGCAATGCAAGATTCAGTACAACATTCCCAGTAGATGACCATACAGTTTTCTGTTTTAAAACCTTCAGTAAAGGTGGAGGGGAAACTCATTCCATGTGGTAACTATTCTTCTTTCTGAACAAATGTACTTAAGTTAACTTTCTCCTAATGTCTAATCTGTCTCTACATCTTTGAGATTTGTCTTATTCGTTTTTATCTTACCTTCTGGAGCCAGGGAGAATGTCCAAACCATTTACAATGCAAATGCCATTCAAATATGTAAAAGAGCTAGCATGACCTCCTTCAATCTTCCCTTTTGCAAGCTAAACATTCCTAAGTCTTTTGACTATTCTTTGTAGGACTTTGTTCCAGTTCTTTCACCATCTTGGTAGGCCTTCTCTAGACTTGCTCCAGTTCATCTACATCTTTTTATACTGGCTGTGCAGAACTGAATTCTATGTTTAAGTGAGGCCTGACTAAAGTGGAGTAGGAATCATCTCACAGTGTCTGAGGTTTTTGCTCTTTTAATGCTGTTTAAGATGTCATTGTCTTCTTTGCATACGTTGAACTTATGATCTTCTAATACCCAGCAAAACATATCTCATACGTTTTGCTCTTGAGGCAGATTTACCTCATTTGTATGTGGTTTTATATTCCTTCCTGTTAAATTTTGTTCTATTTGTTTTCACCAATTGTTCTAGTCCAAGTCTTTTTTGATTCCTCCTTCCTAAATATTAGTCATTTCTCCTAGCTTGGTACCATCTGCAAATTTGGTAAGCATTAACCCAACCCCTTATTCATATAATTTATAAAAATGTTGAACAACACTGGGCCAAGGCAGAGCCCTCTCTCACTCTCCTCAACATGTCTCTCAAGGTAGATTCAATTCTATTTATAACTAAACTTTGAGTAAAATCCTTGGACATATCCACCTGATATGTCAGTTCTCAAACCCATATTTGACCATTTTGTTAATTAAGGACGCTATAATAGACTTCGTCAAAAGCTTTGCTGAAATCAAGATATGCTATATTCATCGCCCTTTTCCAATCAACCAGGCTAGTAATTCTATCATCAAAGGATATCACATTAACTAGGCATGATCTGTTTGGCATAAATCAGTTGGATCATGTTAATTCCTAGCTAAGTGCTCATAGACAATCTGCTTGGTAATATCAAGGACCTTGCCCAGTGCTGATATCAGGTTCACAAGCCTCCAATTTCTTAAGTCCTTCATCCTTTTTTTGGAAAATGGGAAAGAGGAAACTCCATGTCTTCTGAGACCTTGCATAATCTTAAGACTTTTCAAAGATTACAAAAGTGCAATTCTGCAATTACCTCACTTTCTCAATATTTATCTTGAACTCCAGTTCATACACACATATACATACATACACACACACAATTCATACACACATATACACAGTTCATACACAGATACACATCTGTGTACATCTGCCTCTAGTGGCACAATGAGGGTCAAACAAGTGTTCCTTTACTTTCTGACAGAAATATTTACAAAACTACTTTTCCCAGCCCACAATTATAATCATTAATAGCTTTTTGATACTTTTTGATACTTATAAAGTACGGTATAAATCACCAATGTAAGCCAGTTGTTGCTTTGCATACTTTTGAATTGAAACAGAAAGGGTATCTGCCAACAGTTTAATAGATGAATGGTTATAAATACTAAAGTAGGTAGATAATCAAACAGATAAATGTGAACATGTTTAGTGAACCTAAAAGGGGGACTCTCTACTGTATAATATTATTGTTTAGCAATATTTACCATTATTACAATAAGTTTCCATTTTAGTAATGAGCAACAGGTGCAATTCAATTTATTTATTGCTTCCTTTACAAATTGTGGACAGTTGGCAATTGCTAGGAAGTAGTTAGCACAAAATCAGTGAGGCCCAATAAGCCTTGTTCAGACCAAAATAGAGATGAAGAAGAGCCCCAGGTGTGACTTTCAAGAATATAAATAAAAAGGTTCATAATTAAATAACAGAAGAGCACAATGATTGCTTCAGGAATGGAAAACCACAAAAAGAAAGTCTAGATTAAACATACTAATGGAAACTCTATTGAATTAGTGTTAATTTGTTATTTAAATGGAAAATACTTTCACATTAAGGAAAGATGGATGATAAAGAGAAAATAGGAGATGGGGAGAGGATGGAGGGACAGAAAGTTTGTTTTAACTAGCCAAACAAAATTATTCCATAGTGTTCTAATATCTACATAATATAATGGAAGGTGGCAGTTCCATAGATTAATTCCAGTTAATTAAGTTCCATAGTAATAAAGTTTCACATTGTTCCTTCCAGTTTGAAAAGGAAGGATAACACAGATGATCTCAAAAATGTTGCACTGTCTATATCTCAGAAGATCTAAAAAATAATTATAGTTAAAGCCACAGTTTGTCAAAGAAATTACCTAAAGCATTTAGTGCTAGAAATACTTTCTCCCAGGTGTCATGATTTTATGAGCAAAGAAATTAAAAAAAGATCTAGTCAAACAATGTAAAAGTTGTATATCAGTATAAGACTATGGTCAGACTTATAAGTTCAGCCAGTGCAAGCAGAATTTAAAGACAAACTAACATAGTCACTGGCAAATAATTATGCCATGACTCAGAATTAGGAAAAAAAACCTCACATACCATTGGCTCCAAATACTATTATTTGAATAGAATACCTTCATTTACACACAATGAATTGATGTCAAAAAGGGAAGAGGGGAAAAACTCATAAGATCTGGGCAACTTATTTTATTTTCTCATTTATTCATTACAATTAATGGATTTGATTTATATTTTACTTTTCTTCCTAGGGACTAGCTTTGAGGTGAGGCATCTGCAGTTATTCATCCTTGGATAAATTTTCATTATGATTACCGAAAAAGAGTTGAAGATAAGTAAAGTGACTTAAAGAAGTAAACCATGATATCGGTATATAAAATGCTACATTGGACATACTCTAATTTGAACCTATTAATAAATAGCATGTTAACTACTCAGGATCCTGCCAGCCCTTCTTTATTTGGTAGAAAAAGAAAGGACTATTTTGTGTACTGCTTACAGTATTTGGTCTATGTTTATCAATCAAGTAACAAGGATGGCTTGTAGGATACTTACCACAAATGTGTAATGTTGTGCAGACTTGGCCACAAATTCTGATTTGCATTCTCCAATACAGAGGAGTGCAGGACCAGAGCTAATGTCAGGCTCAGCTTGCCCCATTTCACACACAATTCTGAAAATGTAAAATCCATAGTGAGTTCCATAATAAGAAAAATGCTATTATATATATATGCACATTGTTCATGCCATAATAGTATGGCTGATGCTCTGGTCTGATGAATGAGCTAATTTTGAAGACTTCTTTTTTTCCCTATGCGGTAATTTAACAGAAGAGAAAGTCAGAATTAGATATAATTTTGCAAGCTGTAAAGTTGAGTGGAAAGCAAAGCACAAATGGCAAATGCATTATATTATTGAAAAGAAAGTGTGAAGTCCTTGAAGTAATGGATGAGGTCAATAATGAGAACAGCTCTCATTGTAGGTTGCAGTTTAATCAGCAACAGGCACACTTAATAAGATATGATAAAGTTGTCACATTTGTCCACATTAGAATGTTCTAATAGTGATGAGAGAATGAGTTAAATTGACATAAAGCAATAATATTTTGAGATAAATCGTGAATATGATATATTTGAAGAGAAAACATGAGTTTTCAAACAAGTAACTGTGTTGTGAACATAAATGAATGGTCCTCCTCTCAGCTTCTCTTTACATCTTCAATAAATATTTTGAAAAAAATGGGACTGTGGCCATCTGCATTAGCATCTATGCTTTAATGGCATATAAATGGACAATATACATATAGATTCCTCCAAAATTTACAGGCCTGAGTGTAGATCCTGAATATGTTTAAGTGTACATGTAGTGTGTCTGGATTTGTAATTTAATATTGCCTAATAACCTTGAAGCCATACATGTTCACGATTGGTCACCATAATTCTACAAACTGAAGAGAAACATGGAAAGTGAATGTGTGTTTCTGTTTCCTGTGGGTTTCCTTGCTATTCATGTGTCTGATGAAGGTTAATTCAATGTGCTGTATGTCAACAGGAAACTTATGCTTTCAGACTCAGGGAACAACCCATTTTTTTTTTTTTTTGCTTTCTACTAAGGATAGTCCTGAATGCAAATTAGTCATTTCACAACTGTTTGAAAGTTACAATGACAGAGACAAAAATGACTTAAAATTGGTGTTCGCACTTGTAACTGTCACAGCATCCCCATGGTCGCTTGATAAAAATTTGGGTGGCATCTGGCATGTATATATAACGGTTGCAACATTCTGGGGTCATAATTGCTTTAGTTGCTGGTCTGCTTTTAACAAGAAAAATTGAGTGGGGTAGCCAGATTTTCTTAATGACTGCACGAATCAATTAACAACTGCAATGCTTCACTTTATAACCATGACAAGAATGATTGTAAAATTGGCCATCTCACTTAATAGCTGCCTTGCTTAGCAACAGAAATTCTGATCCCAATGGTCTTATTCAGTATTATATTATTCAGTTAAAGTTTTTATAAAGTTTATACTCAGTTTTGTGTGCTCACAACATTATCCTGAAGAAATCTACTCTATTTTATCCTTGGAAAAGAAAGCATAATAACAGGCATTGTGTCAGAGATAGACAAAGTATAAGACTTCCAGGGAGGATATTGTGAACTGAGGACAGCTCTGCTAAAAGTGGAGTTGACAATCACTGCAAAAACAAAACAAAACTGGTGAGTAGATTCTTTGCAATTTGTATCTGGATGAGTGCTTTAAATAACCTACAAGTATTCCATAAAATTACTTCTTTTGAGAAGACTGCAAGACAGCAATCTCTGGCAAATATAGGGTCCCGGGAGATGAAGGAATAGTCAACTTTTTGCTCAACCCACGGTTGGTGCCTTTAAAAGGACATTGGCTTCACTTCACATGCTTCTTTTTCAATCAATTTTGTGAATTTCTTATTAACAGGTTTTCAGCTATCAGGAACCTTTGGATTGACATGTTTTACAGTACTGGGTAAGTTTCTGCACTCAACTTTACAGCTTGCATTGAGCCTGGGGGGTGGGGGGGAGGGCGTGATGTGATGGACTGTGGTGTAATAGTAGTTTCCCAGGAAGGAGAGAGCACATTCCAAGGAAGGGGTTAAGACAGGAAGCGATACAGCCTGGAGATGAATTGGAAAAAGAAGACTTAGGATAGCCATTCCCTAGAATCTCTCAGGATATATAGGCTAGGGGGAGAGTAGTAAAAGTTTAGTCTCCGAAGATTCTGAACTTTGGTTGGCTTGATCTATGCCTTTCTTAGCCTGGCCTGAGAATTTCAAACCTTAGAGGAAAAAAAAGTTTTAAATACAAATTTAAACTTTAAAAAAATATTTTGAATTAACAGAAAAGGGTAATTAGATCTTAGGAAATTAGTGGACTAAAATAGTTTTGAAATATGATTTTTGAATTAATTATAAGAATCCTTCCAATGGGAAAATGTTTTTGCTTTGAAAATGATAATATTCAATGGCACAATCATATAATTAGCAAATTGTTTAATGCCCTAAATTCAATTAATTTGCACCTAGAGATTTAAATTCATTCAGGCTAAATAGGTATTCGCTAGCCAAGTTTTTTCATTAATGTTAAACGTTAGTCCTACTCTCTTTCTCTTGAATAGTTGTTTTTTATTAGCTGCGTGCTAACATTTTGCCATACTCATTAAGCAGCTGGTAACTTGATTTATTTTCTTTGTTCCCTCCTTTCTTTTCCCTTTATTTTGAATATATCCAGACTTTTATTACAAATACGATTTTCTTACTATTAGCATATTTTGCCAATCTGAGTTCAATTTGAGCATTAGACTTTCTAATACCATTTCTACAATTCTAGACGATTTTTTCTCTTTCCATTTCCTATTTGTATCCTTTTTGTTATCAGATCTCCATTAAAGTTTTTGCACAGTCATACTGGGCTTCCTCTGCTAGTTTCCCCGCCCCTCTTATCGAAATTGCTTGCACTTTTGAAAGAGTTTTCTCCAATCTGAGGCTCCTTTCCTTAACAATTTACTATCGAGGGCATCACTTTTATTTTCTGAAGGCACAATGACATAGCAATCTTACCCAACCTGGGTGTTTTCCAATAACTCTTTTCAACTCCCAGACCTCTTATTTTTCTAATCAAATTTTTATTTTTTATATTATTTATACATATCAATGCGTGAGTGGTGTGGTAACTGGGTAACATACATTTCAGTACACATAAACATAGTCTTATTATTCCTAAATATTACATTTCATTCCCATTATTTCATATTATTTATACATGCCTTTTATTATCACCTTTCATTTCTGAACCATCTTTTTGTCTTTTTGTATATCTTAATATATTAATATATAATTATTATTATTCCCCACTATTTACAATTCCTATTTTAACTTTTTTCCCCTTTCATATCACTATAATATTCAAAGACGTGTTTTCTACCTATTTTGTTGTTTGTATTTCCTTAGTTAAATCAAAATTCCAGCCATCATTCCTCCATTATTCAATATCTTCTTATATAGTTTTAGTATCACAACTCCTAGACCTCTTTTTAAAGGTCACTTATAACAATAATTTGTCATGCTATCTTTGAATAAAAACATCCACTGACTAGTATAAAATTAAAGATGGCACATTAATTCCTATGGATCTTCTAATCTGAGATAGAAATATTAATTCATGCCAGGCAAGAACCACAGGTAAACCTGATAGGAAATTGTGCTTTTGGAAGAGTCTAGGGGTCTGATTACTTTGTTAAGTGGCTCTTTACCAATATTAACCTAATTGCCATTGATAGATAGCAAGGACAAAGGACTGTAAATCAATACTGTCTCAGAATCCAACCTGCCCACAGAATCCTTATAAGAGGCCTTTTATCTGGATTCAACTTGAAAAAGCAGCGATCCTTGCTATTATCTGCCCAGGATAAATGTTCTAATGATGTTAAAAATCTTTGAAAGCTTGAGAGTACTAATTAGAGTTGTGATTATAAAATCAGGGTTTCCTAGTATTATCAAAAGAGGATAATTTTAATAATCCCCCTTCTAAAAATAAAATGAAACAATATGGCATATAAAGTATAATGGCTAAGCAGCCTATTCTTACTCTAGCTTATGATGGCATTAGTGCACAGCCCCAAGCTATTACAGTAATAATATTACTTTGCTCTTCTATAGAATCTTTTATATGAGCATCAAAAGGTACTTTATAAGCACTAGGACCTCCATACCACTCCAGGCAAGAACATATAGCTTTTCTGCTTTTTAAGAAGAGACAACCAAGGTGGTTAGCAATTTTGTGATTTGCCTAAAATGAATTAGGAACAGAATCTCCCACAATAGTGTGCACTGCTCCCTCAAACCAGAATCCCTGAACTCATAAATTAAAATATGAATATTTGCTAGCATTGACAGAACTGTGGTTCCACCCACTTCACTTACTTTTTTCAGGCAGAAGGCAATGGAAAAAGAAAACTAAGGTTTCTTCCTCCCATGACCTTATTACTAGCTCTCTTATAATTATTAGCATTTAGCAATTATATTTCCTTTAATATAGAATTGTTACAGCATGAAATCTAGCTGCAGCAGACTAAAACTGATGTAAATTATTAGAAAGGACCCTACCAATTTAGAGTGCAAGTGGGTAAATCTCATTTTAATACTCCTTATAAATAGAACATTGATATATTTGATGACAGGAAAAGGCTAAGATTTTCTCTTGGATGAAATTGTGCTTAGTGGGGAATGTACATGAAGAAACAGGTTTTTTTTAATGTTTCTCCATGTACATGCTGAACCAAGATCTGTAGTCAGTGATTTTATTACTGGTGTGGACTGCTCCTAAATCTGTTGATTCTAAGAAGTGACCTGAGATTTAAGCAATTGAGATCTCTTGAACTTCTGAAAACTATCAGAAAAAAATGACAACTACCAGAAAAAAACCTTTTAGAGACAGACCACCCAGTCCAGTCCAATCTCGCCCCACTGGAGCTGAGCAATCCATTTCATATCCTTCCCCTTGAAGAAACCATACTGACATCTGGAGGAGGAATATCATTAAGTGTAAAGAAAGTAGACCAGGAATCCCACCCCCCCAAAAAAGGTGTGTGTGGTAGTGGTGAGGAAAATGATACACTTCTCAGAAGAACGGAATCAGCAATTTATAGAGTATACAATCTATAAATGGAAGTATGCAATCTCCTAGGAGCAAAGATCAAAGATGTGACTGAGAGGCTTACTAAATTAATCACAAACTATTAATCCTTTCTCCTCTTTCATGTAGGGAAGAATGATCCAACAAAGAGCCTTAGTGCCTTAGAAGATGCCAAGAAAACAAGATGAGAAAGACTGCCTGGAAAAAGGTTCTAATACAAGGAAACAGAGGGGGAAGCAGTACAGTAGCTCTCTAAGTTCTCTGATGGAAAGAGAGGGGCAGTCCATTTTCCAGAATGCCCTCTTGTGAAAAAGCTCCAGGAGCATTGGCATCCCTGGAGTGAGAAGATGTCATATCTGTCAAAAAAGTATAGCAGTTGTACCACCACAATCATATCTCTGTATTTCTGTATATGCATGCAGTTTAAGGAATGGGGCTACAATGGGGCTGCAGTAAGTATCACCATGCTCCCTTTGACCTTCCCCTTGACATAGATTTTTGGATGTAAAAGGAAAGGCGGATTACTAAACATGGAGTATAGCATAGCTACAATTGTCCTTTTTTTACTTTCTAGCAGTACTCCTTTATCTTTTATTAATCTGTTTTTCCCTGTGGAACTGGTAGGATTGCATTTCAGAAAGTGCCATAAATAAACAAGTATAGCAAGGACCGCTTTGCTTATGAGTTGTTGCCAGAGCAGCAGTAAGCTACTACAGAACACACAATTATTCCATAGAAAACTCTGCCGTGCCATTCTGCTATTATAAATAGCTCTTAGCAGATTTAACATTGACCATAAGAAATCTCTCTGTTGGCCTTTAGAAACACAAAGGCAGAGCTTCTCTCTATTTACCGAGAGCACTTTCACTGGCACTGTTTCACTCCACTTTAATTCCAAAGTTTCTCACAAATCAATCTGAAACTGACCTTCAGTTATCTTTTCTTCTGCTGGAGTTGAATATAGTGAACAGGCAAGAGAACCCCATGAACTCATCAGTTCTTCCTGCAACTGACTAATAGGAGTGTTCAAAACAGAACTCAAGCAGTGCCTAGCCCTTTGAGCTTCAAAAGTCTCACACTCTCATCCCACACAGTCTAAAAAGAATTGAATTGCTAGAAGGTATTCACAGTGTTGGTACATGTTGCAATAACAGAAACAATAAATAATTGTTACAGGGAGGTCAAGTTATATCAAATCATAGGATCATAGGGCTGGATTACTGAGAAGGTTCTACAAGTAGTTCTCAAGTTATGACTAGTTGCTTAGTGACAATTTGAAGTTACAAAAGACACCCATGACCAAAGGTGCTTATGATCCAATCCTGAAGTTCTGAGAGGTGCCTCTGCCCCCCACCCCCAGTCACAGTCACAACTGCCACACATTTATGGCTGTTTGCAGCATCCTGTGCTATGTGAACCAATGTACATTTTTGCTGAAAGCCGTTGTTTACTTCCAGTTTCCATCAAAAATGCTCCATAGTGAGCAAGTTGAGAACTACCTATATTCAACTCGCTTTTGTTTTATGTAAAAGCTTCTGCTAACTGTGAATGCCCACCCAACTACTTACCAACCCTTCCCTCCTTGCACTCTGCATATTGTGATGATCCCCTGCTCCCTGTTGCTGCTAGTTTTTTATACTTTCTGCCTTTTCCCCCTGTATACTCCAAATACTCTAAAACTACTCTAAAACTGGGCAAGCAATAGAAGAGGAACACTATAGATGTGACAAGCAATGACAGAAGCTGCTGCAAAGTTTAAGAAGTAAAAAAAACCCACTCTGTTCCAGTAACCATCACTGATGAACATGAAAAAGATGCCTACTGCATCCAAGGGACTTATGACTATGACCTCCCTGGAAAATAACTGGTCTGTATTTAGCCTGTATTGTTGCCCTTCAGTAGATTCCATAGATTTTCTGTTATTCTGTTTTCTTTAGGCAGCTGACACAGAGACAATTGCTGCAACAGTATTGTAAATGTATAGATATGTCTAGGATATATTTACTTAATGCTCAGAAAAGGAAAATGTAGACAAAACAGCACAAAAGTAAAGCACAAAAAGGACCCTTGAGTTAATTTTTTCAGGTTCAAATTTCAGAGCCCACCCAGCAAGAAAGGAGAGAAAACTGATGAACCATTTCCTCTCATTTTGAGAAAGGAACACGTCTAAAAGGCCAGAATGGTTAGGATATTTTCTCTTAGCATACAGAGGATAAACTGAAAGCAATATTTGCAGGGCAGAAAAGAAAGGAAATAGCATTTCAAAAAATGAAACCAATTTCTTTCTTGCTGCCAAGGGAAGAGTGTCTCTGTAAAAAAATAGAGAGAGAAAAAGCTCACTAAAAAAATTGTATTTAGGCTGTGAATCCAGTATGTTTATACTAGATGCATCTTTACCTAGATCAGTGGTGAAATTCAATTTTTTTACTACTGGTTCTGTCGGCGTGGCCTGGTGGGCATGGCAGGAGAAGGATATTGCAAAATCTCCATTCCCACCCCACTCTGGGTCCAGCCAAAGGTGGCATTTGCCGGTTTTCCGTACTGCTCAAAATTTCTGCTACCGGTTCTCCAGAACCTGTCAGAACCTGCTGAATTTCACCCTGGTTCAGATTCTGTATGAATTCCACTTTGATCTGCAAAGTTAGAAAGAGACCAGTCCTAACTTGGTGCTGCATAGGGCACCCAAATTCCTAAAATTGATCCCAGTCAAGTGTATGCTTTGTGTCATTTCCCTCTTTTTTTCCACATCATGCATGTAAACAATGCATGTTTAGTTCACAATTTTGCTACATACGTGCAGAGTGTACAGTTCCCCAAGTCCTTCGTTGCTTTTTGCCATCAGAGACTAACCCGGCTATGCTTCCGCTAATGCTTTTAGTTAATGAAAATACAATGGCAACATAGTCTTTCTTTTCTTTCCTGCATGGATGAGCATAATCCTGCTTTCAATACACTCCCCCCTTTCCTCCCCCCCGGAAATGCTACAAAAACAAACAAAATAAGGAACAAATACAGGGATATGTGTCACTGTGGAAGGGGTTATTTGCCTGTCCTTTGTTACATACCTGTTTTCTAATTTTTTACCTGACATTTTTCTTAGGGAAATAAATGAATTGACTCCTGCAGAGGCCTATTTGGATTAAACTGCTGTCACTGCCTTGCATGCTTAACAAATGGATGCCTGCATCTGGCAGCATGGCTGGATGCATTCCAATCGGAGTGGGGAGGATAATGAACGTAAACCACAAGGTTTCTCTGAAAGAAAGTGGCTTAGCAAAACAGGAGGCCAGACTTGGGCGGAAAACAAAATGCTTAATAAATAAACATTTTAAAGGGTCATTTAATCCTTGAACTAAACAATCTAGTTTTTCCCAGTCTGGGATGGCATAGCCTAGATCACTGGGGTGCCACTGAATTTATACTAGCTGAGAATCTGGCTTGACAAGCACAGTGCAGTGGAATAAAAAAGTAGAAATGTCAGGAATTTAGAACCATGCAGATCGTTGTGCTGGAAACTGCCTTCAGAAGTCATCCGGGAACTGATTAATCAAGGGTTAATTAAGCATAAACTATTGGTAACATATGCTTCCTCCACCCCAACAATGTGCCTTATGGGTCATGTTGGCACTATAAAAAGAAGCAGAGGATTGTTAAGGATGTCTAGAAGCAAGAAAGAGAAGTAGAATGCTGCCAGGGAAATAGTAGCCCCATTTCAAAATGCTCATGCACACTGAGAACACATCAGGCAGAATGCAGTAAACTAGAACAGTATATTAGTTTAAATATATAGCAAAAGGCATGGGGAATTTCAGGCACACATTGCTACACAAAGCAATGGTGCCATTGGAAAAGTATACCAGTATATTTAACTTTGGAGTAACATGTATTCCTGTGTGCACATGTGCACGCATACAAAGGCACACTTACACCAGAATTTCTTCATATCCCATGCATTCTATTAAAAAGTCATTGATTTTATTGTTTTGCATGTTAGATTTAGGCTTGACATTTATGCATATGTTTTATATGAAAGAAAGAAAAACTGCATTAAATCAGTGTAGGTATGCTTTTTTGAGCTGATGGCTGCTGAAAAGTGGATATGCACGGTAGAAAAAGTAAATGGACGAAGACTGAAGACTGAACCAAAAAGAGAGAAAAATTGATGTTGAATCAAATAAATTAATAAATAAAATATCTTAGTATATGGGTGGAAATAAGACAAAAAACAATTATTGTCTCCTAGGAAAAGAAGAAACAACTTCACTGGATCCATGAAAAGAACATTAGTTTTTCCTGGTAATACATAACTCTTTTCTGAAATAAAGGGTGCCAAAGTACCAATATTATGGAAACCTGTTTATGTATAATTTATACATTGTTTGATTAGTACAGCCATGGAACTTGCTCATGCCACTGCTAGTGACAAAGAGTTAACCACTTTGACTTCAAGTAGGGGTACTTCTAGGTTCTCAGTTGGAGTCAGTTGAGGTTGATAGAGAAGGGCAGTGGAGGAGATATTTGAACTGATATTAAATTGAAAGGTGAAAGGGAATTGACTAAAGGTGAAAGGAAAGTTAGATTACCCAGCAGTTCAGGGAGTTTAACCATAGTAATTTGGAAATGATTCAGGTTAAAGGAGGAACAATGATATTTTATACTTACTCCATTGTTATAATATGAAGCTTTGATTGTTTTTAAGATCATCTCTCATCGCAAATAGATCTACAGAAGTCACCCCAAATACACTTAAACTACGTCATTATAAATGGGACAAATGATCATGATACCTGATAACTGTCACTTCTCATTATCTGTAAAGACTGCTTGTTGCTGAACACTACATATTGGAATTCTATTAAATATGTTTAGGTCTGACTATATTGCTAAAAAGTAAGAAATTCTATTAAAGAAGAAATATTATTTCACTGTAAGCAGAAAAAAAGCATCTCTTGGAATCAAAGCTAAGCAGTAACAGATAAGGATCTGGTTGAGAAAAAAACCTTTTACAACAAGTAAAAGGGTAATATCATCTATAGATATTGCTGAAATAATAGCACCCAGAAGCCATTTTCTAGATGAAAGTAACTCATAAAATATAATCATTTAAATGTTTTAACATTAAATGGAAATTCCAGGATGATGTTGTGTACATAACAACATTTCAAAAGGAAGACACTGGAAGAAAGTTTTTGGCACACTGATGAAATGTTACAGAAACACATGAAATACAATCCAGCATAAGAGAATATTCAAAACACCTGCCAGGTAAAATTGTTAAGGATGCAGGGTCTATTGAACCAAGACATGAAAAACATCACTACTGAAAACCCAATAGGGAGACTTTTTCTTTTACAGTACTGTTACAATATCTTCCAGGTGAGCTCATAAATAGGTGTTATATACTGAGTCACCCAAAATAGGACCACTGTTAAACTATAAAAATAGATAAAGGAATGGCCTGGATGGAATCCTGATTATAATGTAAATGGGCTAGCTGCTTAATCTCCGGATTTGAAATTAATTTATCTTTTGGGTTCTGGGTTCAATAAAAGTGGCTCTCATGTTTGGCAGGGCAAGTATGTATCAGATCTAAAAACCCAAAGCTTTCTGGATTAGAAATCAGAGATTGAGATCTGACAAGCAAGATCTTAATCTCTCACTTCTAATCCAGGAAGTTTTGGGTTTTTAGATCTGATACATACTTGCCCTGCTAAACATGAGGGCCACTTTTATTGCACCCAGATTCAAAAAATAATTATAGTTTCAACATAACATACATGCCTTAACTTTCTGGAAATTAGAGGAACAGCAGGATGAGCATATAAGAGACCCTGGGGATATCTGATAGTCAATGCTGTGATTGCTTTTGTGGTTGATTGGCAATGCAAAAAACATCCACAAAGGGCATACTAAATTGAGTTGAAATGCTGCCAAAGACTACGGGACTCAGACTCTGCTATCTTGGATCTAGGTCCCCCTGACTGATCCAACTGGTAACTAAAATGAAATGAGCAGAAATTCACAATATTCTGCTGAAAGACTGATGATGTGAAGTCTTGCCTGTCAATGCATCAGAGAAGCTGCCTACATCAGAAAAGAGATCTTGATCTTCCCTGATGTTGAAAATATGTTCCTATAGTTGTTTTGACTGTGCTTATGATAATGTGATGGATCAAGAAAGGCTGAAAACATGTAGGAACAAATGGTTCCAATAAACCAATTGCCTGGGTTGCTGTTTTCTTTGGCTCATTATAAGTCCTGAACCTACCTTATCTATGGAATTTCGAGTGTCTTGACACCTACATCACATTTCTTTTCTTCAGATTGGAGGACATGACCAAAATACCACCCCCCCCAATTCCAGTTAGCAATGACAAAGTTTAATAAGTATTGAAACACATTTGGACTTGAAGAGCAGAAGAAGAGGTTGAGAACTGACTATTGCCCATGGCATTGAAGTTATGCAAGTCACCAAACATCCTGAAGCCTCACTACAGACTTTAGATCAATCATTGCAGGACTATTCTGACAAATTGTCTTCTTAACTCTGGAAGAAAAAAAAGAATAGGTTGCTCCACACCCAGAATCTCCTTTAGGTGTTATAAGCAATTTTAAAGAGATAGTTCTTCTCAAAGTTTACTGCATGTTTTGCAAACATGTCAATTTGCCTATACATCTCTCAAATTACTATCCCAATGATGACATCTGATCCTCTTGACTCTGAATATAGGCCATCATCATCAAATCCAGGTTGCAGAAGGTAAACTGAATATTATGATATCATCATGTTAGAAATAGTTTTTGCCTTTGCGAGTTTATTGATTTCCTGCCCAATTTTATCAAGAACACTATGGATGAACTTCAACCATTATTTTAATTAGCAAAACTAGAGGTGGTAGTAGCAGCCTTGAAAGTATAAGAGCTGAAGCTAGTAGGAACCAACCCAAAGGTAGAATTAAGCTAAGGCTTCATTCTTGTCTGTAGCTTAGCTGTATTTGACACTGTTTTTCCCCCAAATTAAGCCAGATACTTCAAGAGTCTTTTTTGGGGGTGGTGGTGGTGGTGTTATTATTATTTTTTATTGTACAATTTTCTTGGGTTGTATATCAATTTTTTTATATTCACAATAACAGTGTACTGTTTCGGTACAATTTTAAGTACAGATAATAAATCTTGTACACACAATAATTATGAATTCTTCTCAGATCCTATTCACCATTGTCTTCACTTATCCTTATTAAAGAATTTTGCATATTTAGTTAAATCCTCTGTTCAGTTTTGTCTATAATCAATTGATAATATCAAATATTATAGACATCATATGGAGATCACATTTATAACCATTATCCTCCAAATAATCATAAGGTTTACTTTTCTTAATTATTCAATATTCATTATTCAATTAAACAAATTACTTTATCCTTGTTTACATGTCCACATTTCTAACTTCTGCTTCTATTTTCTAATCATTAATAAAATAATTTCCAAGTTAAATTTTTCCCATTTCCAGTTTCTATCTTTATACTAGTTCTTAATAGAACAACTCCTATATTAAACAGTATTCTACATTTATCCTTCATCTCTTGCCCATTTTTGTATCTCCACTCCTATTGACTTCTTGGCACTTCCCCCATACTTCTCCCTTGGGGTCTTGTATCTTCTTGTCTCATCCGTGTTTGATCTAAGTATTTCTTCTATTTATGCTGCTTGTTCACTCTTTTGAGCCTTCAACTGCCTTCTGCCCCAGGTATTTCAAAAATCTTGATTAATGATTGATAATTTAGAAAAATCATAAGATTTCCTGAGAAGAATCTCTTTTCTAGTATCCTCTGAGTGTTTTGGCATCCTTCTCTACTCTTATAATGATACCTCCAGACTTAAGGCAACCAGGCTAAGGATTCTGAGAGACTAAAACATATTTTGAAGAACAGCTTGATCTTTGTTAATAAAAGAAAATCACCCTTTAGTTTTGGAATTATCTATTATATTTAACACATTATTGAAAATATCTAGAGAAAGAAATACAGCAATGAGGAAAGTTACTCATTGGGAATCCTCTGAGAAAACTCTGGGACAAAGATTAACTTCTAATTTTTTTCAGATTTTTTAAAGAGAAAAACAGTAAACAGTAAAACCAGCTTTTCTTCCTCACCAGCCAATTACATATCTGCCTTCTGTTTGAAGACATGGGAGGCAGAAACATCAGAAGCGCCTGACAAGAGAGAGATACACTGAGTAGGCTAATATGTAAAAGGTCACCATTATTGACTTTTTTTCTTGGTAGTTGAGAAGCCATGGGAGTGATTCAGCTCAGATTATTTGGGTTGGGGGAGGAGCACTAGGAAGCTGGACAAGAGCCAGTATTTTCATCCAGGAGCACATGTTGGTTGTGTAGCCAAAGGAGAAAAAAATTGGGCATTTTAAAGGTCAAGGTCACGAGCACCAGAAGCTCGATCAACTTTTTAATTCCAAATTATGGAAAACAATTACACAGTTGAGAATAGTGGATGAAGAGCTCATTCAAAATTTCTTGCCCTACGCAATTACATAATCCCAGATAGAACAAGATACTGTTAGCCACAACATAAGGGCCTAAAATGAATAAAGTTAACCTATTTGATATTAAACTGTATTTGGTACAAATTAAAGTGTGAATATTTTCATCTTAGAAAAATTCTAAAAATGACACCTATTTTAGGCCTTTTCAATTCCTATACAATTATGTTGTACAAAAGCATATGATTTTTTCCAGTTATAGCTCCCTTATAAAAAATATAGCTAAAGAAAATATATATCTGCACATGAAGAAATGGCTTGTTGAAGGCTATTTCCAATTTATTGTTATAGTTATGTATTGATATACATTTATAATAACCAATGAAACTGTGACACAATAATCAATGTATTTTGCAAGTGTTAATAAAAATCCAATTACATGGTTAGCAGTATCTGGTCCTGCAGAGAGATCCAGTGGCCATTGCTATTACAAGAAACCTTCTCTATATCTGTTTGCTTTCTATTACTAGATAAAGAAATGTATTCCACAATAATAGGTAATGAAAAGATCAGTTTTCCACTACATCTACCCAGTGTTCTGGCCCCTTGATGCCCAGAGGAATGGAGAAAATGCTGGTTGTGTCTGAAGTAGACACATACAAGTTCTCTGCAGATTCATCTGTAAATGAAATCGCCTGAGCAGAGAAAGAAAAAGATATATTATGTTGGATTCTACCCATATCTTTTGTAACTCTGAATTCAGAGTTTCTGTGGTGTTCCAAAATACTGGAGATTTTCCAGTGCAATTGCTAAAGTTAGACTGGTTCCATTTTCAGTTTTTTTAAAGTAGTAGCAGGGCAAAGGCAAAAATTTTGTGAAGCATGCTAGACATAATTGGAACTGGACAACGGCTTCTTCCTCATAGTAAAGATTAATTAAAATGACACCAAGGAATCCAGTTCATTGAAAAGTAATATTTTGTCATAATGATTTACCTAGTTTTACAACTTTATTTATACAAATTAGTGTCTGAAATCACAATATTCTTAGCACTTGTCTATTCAGTTGAATTCTTGCCTTTATTCTGAGGAAAAACATTATTTATATTAAGTGCTATTATTTTGTTATCTGCTCACATACAGACCACATAGGAGAAGGAAAAAGTATTAGGTATGTTCACTGCCTTATTTATAAAAATAATAAGGGAGGGATATAAACAAACAAGCAAACAAACTCACTGTTCAGCAATAATGTACTGGTCCTCTAGTGGAACACATTCCACACCAGCTACTTGTACATTGTGGGCTATCTCAGAGAAATCCAGCCCCAGGTTGACACCACGAATAGTGACTCGTGTTCCTCCTTCTGGTGGACCTGACAGTGTCAGGATCTGGGAAAGTAACAAAAACAAACATTGACAATGGAAACAAACATTAGTTTTATAAACAAGAAACTGGTGATAAAAATAAACATGGTTCTACAAATGGTTCTGAGAAAGGTCTGGCTTCTTTTTTTAAAAAAGAAAAATACATTTTATTAAAAGTTATAAAGAGAACATAACAAGTAATACAAAATAGAAAAAAGCATAGAATAAAAAAGCAAAAGTGCAATGAGAAAGAATGAAAAGTAGAAAGAATCAGCTGTCAATTTCTTGCGCTGCAAATATAAATATGGTTACAATATTACCTCCTTCTCTATGTTTACAATAAAAGCTCCCATTTTTCTATTATCCATTTGTAATAATCACAAATCATAAGAGCATTGTTTCTGTTTCATGCAAAAATTCTAAAAGGAGTTTCCAGTCAGCTATAAATGGAAATATTATCTTTTCTCTGATCAAGAAAGTTAATTATGCCATGTTCGGAAGCTTCATCATGTCACCAGTCATTCCTCCATTGTGGATAATGTAGAATCTTTGATGTATTATTGCCACTATGTGGATAACCTCACACCCAGGAAATGCAGATTGAAACATAATCATGGAGTTGAGAGGGTCAGGCAGGGAGGTCACTTACACAGCAGGGAGGCTGGTACAATAATAGCAATAGCAGTAGACTTATATACCGCTTCATAGGCCTTTCAGGCCTCTCTAAGCGGTTTACAGAGAGTCAGCATATTGCCCCCAACAATCTGGGTCCTCATTTTACCCACCTCGGAAGGATGGAAGGCTGAGTCAACCCTGAGCCGGTGAGATTTGAACCGCTGACCTGCTGATCTAGCAGTAGCCTGCAGTGCTGCATTTAACCACTGCGCCACCTTGGCTCAATAGCAACAGAGCCCCATTGGTGCCCAACTTAAGAAAGAGCATATCCAGTAATGTGAATAGAATGTCTGCTGAATACCTCTCTAGTCTTTCGTATAATCACTACCACTCCACACACCCTATTTTGGAGTCTGAGCTAGTGCCAAACCTGAATACTAGCTGGGCAAATCTCAGAGAACAGCACTCTGCCCTCCTATCCCAGCCAAGTCTCTATGATACACACACTGGCCTTCTCTTTAGCAATTACAACAATAACAGGGCCTAGCCCAGGGCTAGAAAGCCTGCCATCCTGTGCCTGGGGTGAAGTCCAGGAGATTGGAACGTGCCACAGGAATAATGCACCTGTGGTTCAGCCCTGTGACTTGGTCACTTTAGTCTTTAAAATTTTTGGAATTAATTGTATGTATCTATATACATTTCTTTCTTTTTTTACGCATCCAAGAGACATCAAGCTTCCAATTCTTCCCACCTCATTCTCCTGATTAGTATAGTAGTTCGAAATCTCTTTTTTCAGAAATGTAATGTAGGAGAATTTATAAAGTCATAATGAATAGCTTGAATAATGAATATGTCTACAGGTAGCTAAGGCTGAGATAACACATTTCTGCTGTACAGTTCTGGTCTAAGCACTTTGATGAAACAATATATTCAGTTTTGGCTTGTGAATATAGAATGTCACATGCAGTGATTTAGTGATTGCTTTTGAAGTGTAGAATCTCATCATGACATATATAGCCGTATATGAGAATACCAGGAGATTGTATAACATCCAGTTTATTAACAATACAATACCTATACATACCTAAAATATACCTAATATGAAAAACATTGAGAAGTGTTCACCTAAATAGAGAGAATCACTATGGGAAGATGTGTTTAATGAGGCAATATGTGAGAATGCTTGGAAATGAAGCATTAAATGGCACTTAATATGCAATGAAGTGTGAGTTGCCCAAGAAATCTGCAGTATTTCCAAGTACAGTAATTTGAACATCAGCACATCTGAATATGCTCTCTGAACATTGGAGGAGCCGAAATAATTTAATGGCCTGTGACTATAAAACATCAACTCTGGCAATACTGTTACTGGGATAAGACAAAATGAGAAAGCAAGCTTTTCAGCTCTCCAGAACTTTCATTAAACAGCAAGTAAAGCAACAAGGAAAGGAAATCAAAAGCAGGAAGAAAGGTTTAATTCAAACTATAATTACCTTCAGTGTTTTCTCCCTTTTATATTGAATGAACAGAAGTTTCAGGTAAAATGCAAAATATTTTAATAGTGTATTAAAAAACTATATAACTAGGATTATATATGTAAAAAAGGAAGTAGGTTTAGGCCTATTGAATCTGAAACATGATTGTAATGTCATTTGGCTAAGACATTTCATTTCATTAGGAATTATGTAACTGTCAATAGATACAAAGGAAGTTCACCTAAAAGTATAGTAATAGTACTCTCAAATCCATACTTGAGAACAAAGGTGAACAGTACTTTTGTTCACCTATTTGTTGATCAATGTTTGTAAGATAGGTTTGAAAATAGGTTTGTTAAATACAAAAATGGGATTTTGTACAATTAAAACTATAGCATGAGAATCCTACTACTATTATTATTAATGTTAAATATATATTTGAATTTTGGATTTGAATTTTAATTAAGACAATTACTCAACAATAATTCACAATGGTTCTGCTGTTTGCTTATTGCCCCTACATTTATAAATTAATGAGAAAAAGAAAATGATTACTGATGCTTTGAACAAATCTTCATATTGAAATGATGACTATATGTAGATGATTGCATTTCTATTTAGGATCACATAGCTTCTGTTTTGTTAGAAAACTTCTATTATTTTTTCTTTCTTTCTTTTACATGGTCCTTTTCTTCTGTTCTTGGTTTGCCTTCTCTATTAACTCAATTTTGGCTCAATTTTAACAGGGAATGTAGGAAAAAATAGCAGACTTCTGCTTATTTTTTAAGTAGAATATCAGGAGCTGCTGGACAGCAAATCTAATAATTGTTAATCCCATTCTGAAAATACAAAATCAAGTAATGCTCTACAACAGGGGTATCAAATTTGCGTCATCATGGCGATGTCATGTGACATATCAGGAATTTTTTTCCCTTTGCTAAACCAGGCGGGGGCAGAGCCAGCATGTGACACAACCGGCCCGTGGGCTGCAAGTTTGACACCCCTGCTCTAGAACCATTATGATGTCTAAAGGAAAATAATACATTTGTTTTGAGAAAGAAAAAAGAATCTAGCAGGATTTTATTGTTTCTTTATCTATAAGAAACAAATTGAAGATGCACTGAAAACCCTTATTAAGGTATAGAGGATACATAATCCTGAAAAAAACAGTAACAATTTAGCTTCTCTTTTAAAAGGACTTATTAACTCTAGAGTTAGAAACATTTCAAATGGACCATCGTGGCTTCTCTTCTCTTTTTCTATAAAAATAAAAATAACTCTCATCACTGAAAGAAATCTAATGGGAAATGAGTTCATGTATATTGAATTATAATTCACAATAATGAAAACACTACATCCACTAGATTAAAAACAAACCTGAATTGTCAAATAAAAATCCCAATGTTTGAGTGTGATGCATGCTAATGACCCAAATACCTTCATTTCTTTATTGCTTTCTAAGTTTTAATTTCTTTTTTAAAAATACTGCCTTAAACATTGTGATACAGTTCCATATTTAAATTTTCTTCCACATTTTCTGAGGTGATAAAGTTATTTACTGAGAAAGGAAAACTGAGAATCTCACATTTTAGCACACAGTATTTAAAACAATGCTTTAGAAAACTAAAGCGAGTCAGTTTGGTCTAGTGGTTAAGGCAGTAGGCTAGAAAGCAGGATTAGAAGTCACTTGGATTGCTTTGGCCCAGCCACCCTTTCTCAGCCAAAGCCACCTCACAAGCTTGTTGTTCTGGGGAAAATAGGAGGAGAAAGCATTATAAACGTTCACTGCCTTGAGTTACTCATAAATGCAGTATATTAAAGGTGAAATTGAAGGTAATCTTTTCAGGTACTGCATTTTCAGTAGAACATGCATTTGGATTCATGTTGCAGTAACAAGATGTGTTACTTCTTACTGCGTAATCTTGAACATACTGTACATTGATGCATTCTGTCTCTCTTACATACTCATCTCTTTCCTTTTATTTCTTCCCTTTGTAGTGAGGTGTGAAATATCACCAGAAATATTCATCTACTTCATTAGAGATGCTCATTAAACACTTTTGATTCTAATACTCTGTCTGCTGCACTGCAGGGTTCCACAAATACCCAATATGTGATTTTCATTCATACCGAATAGAGTGCATTTGATTTATCTTCCAATATTCATTTTAATGGACCTATTTATACACATTATATAACCAAATTATCACTGAGAGGAAGAGGCTATTCTTAGAGATATATGTCTGTTTATTGTCTTCTACAGGCTTATAAGAGAAGACATTTACTTATTTTATCGCACACAACATAATGTAATCTCACCACATAGCAGCACTTGAAAAATCATGTAAGAAGAAACGGAACATCTTTACCTCTTTCATTCAGCTTCTAAACAGCAATAATGTTTAAAACATAGTATTGGTTCCTGCTCTAAATAATTGTTAAAATCTAAATTCCACTAGAAAGAATTGGAGTGGATGAGCAGATAAAGGCTTACATAAGACCATATTCAATAATAGTTAAGATATAATATATCTGCAGCCTGCCACTTGGTTTGGATAAAAGAATGGGTATTGCTGAGAAATTTTTTAAAAATATTAGAATTAGAACTACATAACCTGAGATATGATCACCACAGCTTTTTATGGTACCATAAAGTTAAAGTTCATGTACATTTTAAAAATCCTTAGGGAAGAAGAAAAATATAAAATAAATATAAGCCCAGGCTGTGCTCAAAAGTACCTTTAATGGTCTCACCAAAAGAAGCCTTTAATAGAAAAGAAACAGTCAGTAAAAAGAAATAGTTAACATACCAAAATTTATTAGTACAAGCAAATGGAGAACTTAAGTGAATTGAGAATATTTGATTATAGAAGAATATAGTTGTCAATGGTTTTCATATACCACTGAGAGAAAAAAAATATAACTAAAACGTTTACTGGAATTGAACAACATATGATGAAATGTGAAACTGAATTACATACAAATGATGAACATACAGTTGCACTTTTGCCGATATTTGAAATGTAAGTTTCAAATATCGGCAAAAGTTTCATTTTCAGTTATCTGGCCTTCTAAAGAGCAGTAAGAGTTGATCTCCTCTAGGACTGACCGGTTTGATCTCAATCTAATAAACCATTATTCAAATATAGATTTGAGGGTAATTTCTCAGCAACTGCATTGATTTTTTTTCCTGCACAGATGCCTTAAAACCAGATGTGAGTTTGCATAACACATTGTTTAAAGGCACCACCAGCAAACTCAGATCTCTTTTAAACAACCACTAGACCTCAAACTGCAATTTATCATGCAATGTTTTCTTCTTTTCTTTCTACTATGAACTAAATTTTATCCCACTCTCAAGGCTAGAAGTAATGATATTAAATCCAGCATATGCATTGTGCTTCTTCAGCTTCTGAATCATGCCAGACAACCAAGAATTGTGGAGGCAGCTGCTATGCCTAGTATGGTGGAACATAAGAAAACTTGTGGGAGGCTGCAGCTGGTGGCAGAAACTTCTGCTGAGAAATTAGGCTTCCTTTTTATAGACTTTTATAAAAGCCAGTAACCTTAAATGGCTTGACAGTTACTTTGGAGAACTTTATTAAGTTCCACTTTGGACAAGCTCTGAATGTTAAATATCACATTATATTAGGGAGCAGTCACACCTCCTTAAATGTCTTTTTTAAGAACTAAAAGCTACTTATTTATAGCAGGTCTCTAACATAGCCATTTTAATTCCTAAATCTAGAAAAGTATACCTTTAGAACCATCTCCCAGTATTTATGAGGTTAAGAACAGAAGGGAACTATTTACTTGTGCATAATTTCTGATTCCAGCGAGGGCTTGCAATATAACTTGGGTAAATCCTTTTTTTTTAATGGCCACTAGGTTCATTTCAATGTATTGATTCAATTCATTGGCACATTAAGGTCTGGATTAAGCAACACTGTAATTCATCATGTTTTCAAAAAGTTTCAGCATCTAACCTAAATCACAATCTTAGTGTGTGTTTGAATATCTGATGACACCCCTTTTGCCAATCTGCTCAAACAGCAGGTTCCTGCAGATGCTGCTTGTTGGCAAAAAAAAACAAAAAACATTAGCTTATCTTCCACCAAATGTGTGTTTTGTGACTGGCTACACTTATCATGGTAGTTATTTTCTGAAAACAAATCCCTTCCCCATGATTGCCATTTTATGAAAATGCTCACGTCTTCTAATTCCAGATGTAGCCACCACATATCTGAAATCTAAAATGAACGATGTGCTGCACTGCCACAGGGAGGCAAACATCTCAGATTAGCTATGAACACATCCCAGCCTAAACTATGATTCCCTGAGACTAAATTATAAACCTTATTTGTTTTGTGAGTTCACTTTCTATTCCACAATTGATGACCAGTAATATTATTCCAAAATTTTCTAAGTACTTTAAAAAATAAGTCAGTTTCTTTGCTCCCCTTCCTTCCTCTCTAATGTGTCTTAACTTTTTTTCGACTTTGTTTCTCATTCCATTTATTTTAGAATTTGAAAGCCATATTACTTAATATCAATCCCCATTTAAAGAGACTATTAATCATACACTTTCCATTTCATTTAGACTTACTTGTGTTCTAAAAACACTTATTTCATTCGCCTGTCTTTGCCTCAGTTCCCATTTTCTTTCGTGCATTCAGCCTGGGACTAAAAGCTTTAATCTATTCATCATGTAGTGTCGATTAGAGTCTGCTTTCTGTAGCTCACACTCTGTAGTGTGTCTTGTATCATTTTTCTCTGCAAAGCATCATGTGTCTACAAAAGACATAATATGAAAATCAAATTGCATTATATTATACTATGCACTCTAAGGTTTGCTACTGTTAATGTTTACAGATCACCTATATGCAATGGTTCATGGTTCTTGACAGTTATTTCCCTTACAACAGTAATAAGCATACAACAGTATGCTTATTTTTTAAAAATGCTTTTGCTGAAGTAATTGCATGACAAATGGAGGTATTTTTCCCTCTCTCAGTAAATCCACAGCCTGCCTTTTTTCTTTTTCTTTTCTTTGAGAGGCTGCTCAAGGTTTGTTTTTTTCTTTTTTCTTTAACCAAACTGGAGATAACAAAACCTGACTACAGTGTCAAAGGCTGTGTTGCCTTTTTATTTTCTAAATGTCTTGACCTGGAAAATATCCAAACCAGATATCCAATCTGACCTAGATTTAACTGCCACTAATTGAACAGTTCTGAAGGAACTGTGTCAAAATGTTGCTGCTGGGTTAGAACAGATGCATTCAATTAATTACAGCTGGAGAACTTCAGTCATAATCATTGAAGGTAGCAACATTTGAAAGATCCTATTTGTATAAAGCTCTTTAAATAAAAGTGGATCAGACCTGAAATCCAGGCAGCTGCCTTATCTATGAATATAGATCAGGACCCTAAAACAAACAAGCAAACTACACTATTGAAGTTTAATAAAAGTTGGCTATGTGGAGTCCTTGGTACTCTCTTGAGTTTGGTTATTTGCAGTTGCTTATTCAACTAGGAAATGTCAATGTTAGTGAATATAGGGTTTTATTCCTGTTTACATATAATAGTTTGCCCCATCAATGTTGGTGTATATGTGACTTTACTTGGTAATACCTTGATTAGGATACTTGTCTGCTTGTTTCTTGGCAATTTCTTGATTAGGCTATTTGTTTGTCTGCTTGTTTGCCTCCTTGGTAGTTTCTTGATTAGGTTCATTTTTTTGTTTGCCTGGTGTTAATCCCTGCTTCTCTGAGTGTTGGCTGCTGAACAGGATGTGTAATGGTCTTTTCGTTTCCTTCTGAGATGTTTTTAGTGCCCCTTTGGAATGGGGCACTATGTGAATCTCTGTGTGTCTATTGATGGCTGATTTGTATGAATGCCAAGCTTCCAGGAATTATCTAGAGGTTTTGGATTTAGCTTCACCTAGAACACTCAGTTTCCCAGTTGCAACTATGGTTTTTATCCATGTATTTGAAATTAAGGAGTTTTCAGAAGTTGGTTATATTTGGATAGTTGAAATCCCCCTCCCCAAATAATGCTGTAGTTATGCTTTTTCAAAATAATTTGATCTCTGAAAGTGTAATCTGAAAAATTTAGAAGATCTGTTGGTTTGAAATAGACTTTCAAAATGAAGTTGCCATTGTTTAATTCTCCTTCATTTTTCTTATAAAGCTTGAAGTCGTGAACCAAACTGAAATATGATTTAAGCTCTCTATCTACTCAAGTAGGTGCTTAATGAAAATAGGAACTGCATATAAGTAATCTCACCTCCCTCTCTCTACACCACAAGCCCTGTTCTGCTGCCTCATTTTGGCAGAGTTATGGTTTTAGTGTCTGGGAGGAATGAGCAAAGAATGGGAGTATATGCAGGGTCACCCAAGATGGGAAGGTCATTTCAGCTGCCCAAGCAGACACATATAGGGCAGCAGCAGTATAGGAAGATGCTGGAGTCAGTGACAATAGTAAAGGCATCAATTCATATTGCTTGGGAGAAGGCAGTGGTAAAGCATTCCTGCATTTTTACCAAGAAAACCCACATTGATAGAGCACATAAAACAAATAATATTATAGTATCAGATAGTGAGCTACTGACATCTACTGAAGAAGAACTAATGATATTTCAGTGCACCAATGGTATTTGTCAAGCCAGTTTATTGTAGCAATTAAGATATCAGTTAAAAATTGAAAGCCCATAGATTATATTCCCACTTTAGGCATGAAACTAGCTGATGACCTTGGACCAGCCACTCTCAGCTCTAAGAAGGAGGCAATGAAAAACTACTTCTGAAATCTTTCCAAGCAAAGTATGGAGACTTTTCCAGTAAATCATCAGGAGTTCAGATTGACACATATACACAATTATGTTCATGGTATGGCTAAATTTAGGTTGTATAGTTGCTAATGTTTCCATACAGGAAGATAAAATCTGAAGCTACAAAAACTGAATAGGAACATGGAATGTAAATAGCATGAAGACGGGAAATGTTCAACATAGTGAAAGATGAAATGAAATAACTGAAAATTTGGCATCATAGATTGAGATCGACTGAGATTGGACACTTTCAGTGAGAAGATCATACTGTTTACTACTCAGCACATGAAAAACAAGGAACAGCATTACTTTTATTTTAGGAAGAGTATAGCAAAAATAGTACTTGGCTGCAATGCAATCTGTGATTGAATAATATTGATGATACTTCATAGGTAACCTTTTAATATGACAATCATTGTTATAACCACTGATGTGGAAGAAGACAACATTGATATGTTTTATAATCAAGTTCAATTTTAAATTGACAGAACATGCAAGCATGATGTGCTGCTTATGACAGGAGATGTGACAGGAGATGGCAAAGTTGGAAACATGAAGGAGAAAACTGGTTAGATGGTATGGCTTAGGAAACCAATTTGCCTATTGAACCCTTGGGAGTGGCACTGGTATGGGCATGAGGAATTTCTCGGGATGAGTATTTGGGGCTAGAAAACTTTAATAAAGACTGCATGTGCATGTGTGTGAGGGACAGGCAAGAACCAATCTAGAACTGAAGAGAAATGTTTTGATGGAACAATTAATAGAATTGTTTTGTTTTGATGGAACAACTTGCCTCCAGAAGTTGTGGTGCTCCAGCACTGGAGGATTTTAAGAAGAGATTGGACAACCATTTGTCAGAAACGGTATAGTTTCAGACAAATGGATGAACAGGGGATTGAATGAGAAGACCTCTAAGGTCCCTTCTAACTCTGTTATTCTGTTAATTCTGTTAAAAGCCACCAAAATATGGTAAAGAACAGAAGAAAAATCTGTTCAAGTAAAGGATCTAAGCAACCTATGTCAGCAAATGAAGAATGATACAGTGGTCAACAGATTGGAAAAGATTGGTCAATTTACATTATAACAGCAAAACAGGGAGACTTAACAGAGTGTGTAAACTATCATTTAATTTACTTAATTCCACATGCTAGAAAAACAATACTTATGATCATCCAATGCTAATTAGAGCCCTACATGGAAAAAGTGATGCTTGATGTTCAAGTTGGTTTTAGAAATGTTTGCAGAACATGAGACATTATTACAGATGCATGCTGAAAAATTGACAAGGCTAAATAATATTTTTAAAAGTTACTATGTGCTTCAGTAATTAAATAAAGCTTTTGATTGCATAAATCACATCAAGCCATGGAAAGTGTTCAGAAAAATTGGAATGTACAGGTCAGGCCAGAAAGCCACAATATGAACAATACATGGTGAAATAGACAGGTTCCAAGAAAGCAAAAGAGTGTGGGAACACTGCATATTTGCTCCTTATTTATTCAATATACTATATATGCCAAATATATATTAAGGAAAGCTCAATTGGAAGAAGCTAAGCATTGGTTTTAAAACTAGAGAAAGAAGCATCAATAACTTGCACTATGTTGGCAACAGTACCCTGATAGGCAAAAATGCAAAGGATATGCAAAATCTAGTAATAAGAATCAAAGAGCAAAATGGGAGAAAAGGGATTAAAATTTCAAGGAGACCAAATTAATGTCCTTTGTTTCTGCTTTTAGGATTAATAGTAAAGGAACCAACAATTAAAACTTTGAAGAAGCAAGATAAGAAGAGTATTGACACCTCTGAACTTTGGTGATGGGAATGACTCCTGGATATACTGTGAGTAGCCAAGAAAATAAACCATTGGAACATTGAACAAATCAACTCGAAGTTCTCACTAGAGGCCATAATGATCAAGCACAAATTATCTTACTTTAGACACATTACTCCAAGACCTAGCTCTTTGGAGAAGGTCTCATGCTGGAAAAGGTGAAAGGATAGATAAAATGATGATCAGCAGCAAGATGGATTCTACTACAGTACTGATAACTGCACCATTGGAAAACCTGAAGGGTCAGATTAGGAACAAATCATTATGGAGAAAATCTATCTGTGGGGTTAGTAAGAGTTGACAATGACTTGATGTCATGCAATCAGCACAATCATGCTCTACAAATAATCTAAATTAGATTAAAATGTAATCTACAGAACACATTTTGAATAGTATATTTGAAAAGTAATAATCCTAAAACTGTTATTTCCCATTATACTTCTTAATGACTTTGTCCTATGGGCTGTAATGCCATATAAAAGTGGATAGCACTGACCGCCATGCCATCAAAGCATACTCGATTACACTTCTGTAATGATATAGTTATCCAATATGGCATCTTTTCCTTAATAAAAACATTAAGCACCATATTCTGTTGGCCAAGAGCTCTGGCAAAAGCTAGGCCAAAACATATCAATTTTGTTCTACAGTTCCAATTGTAGTTGGCTATATCCAAGTGGATGAGCCCAGCAAGTCCTCAGCACATCCACATTTATCAACCTGGCAAAATCGTTTTTGTGTCTGTCTTAGTTGATAGCACATTCCAAACCTAATTGTTATCTCCTCAAAGCAACTCTATTATTCAGCCTGACACTGCTCCCCCCCATTCCCTTTAGCTGTTTGTTGCAGTAATGTTATATTAATGAGCCCTGAAGATAAACGAATTGGAGATCAGAGTGCTGCTTGTTCATAAGGAAGTTGATTTTTTATTTATTTAATCACTGAGGCTGTAGGCAACAAGGGAAGATTTATGCTATCAAGGGGAACATAGGATGGATCCCAATGACATGCTGTATGAATGGGAAAGATTTTGTGTTAACATGCATGCTATTATTGATTTTCTTTTTATGTCAACAAGTAAAGATCCCTCTAATCTCTGTTCCCTCTTGACTTATTACAATTTTAAAAGCTTATCTCTTCACTGAACTACTTAAACTTTTCATGAAACAATTTATTTCTGGCAAATATCACCCCCTTTCTCTAAATATTCATTTACAACTTGATATTTAAAAGTTGCTACAGAGATGTAGTGTTTTATTAAATCATCAGACATGGTTTTCTTCATGAATACTATTCTTTTCAAGCACAATTCTTTATCTTTCCCGAGTTTAGCTATGATTAACTACAAAATGTGTAGTAACACTGGTAGTCATTAGAGCTTGCTAGATTTTTACTCAGCTGAATACAACTTAACCAGTTACGCAAAACCTTGGTTAATTGCTAATCATACATAGCTGTGACCATGATTGCTGCTGTTTAAACTGAAATTAGACTGAGGTAGAATTTATACTTCAGAAATCAGTAGATTGGGGAAAGATTTGGAAGACTTCAAGCAGGTGAAAAAGAATGCAAAACATTAGGGAAAGACAAAAATATTATACAATATAAATAAAAATATAGCTGCCAGGAATTAATCGAAAAGAAGAAAGAGTAGTTAAGCTAGAAAGATGAAAAAATGAAGAGCAATTTAGATGGAAATTATATATATATATATATAATTGGGTTTTTCCCCCCAATAATTTTATTAAAGTTTACAAATATAAAAATGTTATACAAATGAAGAAAAATATAAAAACTAAAGAAACAAACAAAAGCAGAAAGAAATAAAAAGCACAAAAAAGAAATAAAAATATATAAAATATGACTCTCCCTCCCTGGAGACATGTATAAATAAATTGACTAAGTTAAGATATTCTCTATTCCTTTTAAAAAAATATCTTCTTTAGGTTTAGGTTTAGGTTTATTGGGATTTATATGCCGCCCTTTTCCCTGAGGGGACTCAGGGCGGCTTACAACCACAGGGGAGGGGAAGTGCAAGGTCAAAACAAACACTTTGTGAACAAAAGAAAAATAATAAAACACAGCTTTCATTCAGCAATCAAACACTCGGGCGGGTAATTGGAAGCCTATCCCCAGGCCTGCTGGGAGAGCCAGATCTTGAGGGCTGCGCGGAAGGTCTGGGTCGTGGTGAGGGTGCGGATCTCCATGGGGAGCTCGTTCCATAGGGTCGGGTTCTTCCCATATCTCATTACTTATTAATAATAAGTTATTACAGAAATTACAGAAAAACCCATCATTTATTCCTACAAAGCAAAAGTCTACTAAGAGGTACCAGAAACATCAACATATATATTTTAAACTTAATCAAAAAATCATTTTTATAATCTAAACACACCTTTTTCTCTAAGAAATAAAAGAAAGGAATTTGTGCCCATTTATAAACAAATCTTTAAAGGCTTGTCATACAATCCTGATGGAAAAATGAAATCCTATTAGTAGCCACTAGAAGTATATGTATTTTAACACTTTTCCAACAGTTTTACTATGAATCTTCTTTTCATTTTTTTTAAAAAAAACCTAAATTTTAGTCCCATTAAATCCCATAAACTAATGTCTTATCATTTTCTCTTTTTTTCTTTCAGGAATAACTTGAATAATTTCTCCTTGTCTTCTCCCAGAAAAGGTTTCCTTGGTTACACATATAACTTTTGTAAATTCCAAGTCAGTCACTGATTTATTGCTTATGTACACCCTTTGATTAGTAAGAAATCAACTATTTTCTACCACTCTTATATCCTGGCATTTTAAAATCCATTTTCAGATCTACATCTTCTTTCATATCATTTTTATAATCCAGCATTTTTAAAACTCCAAATCCACATTCAAATCATCCTCAGTCTGTTTTATCCAATAAAATATTATGTTCTTCTATGTCCTCTGCTAGAGTATCATCCAACCTTGTAAGTAACTTCTGAGCAAATTGTCCCCAAATAACCTAGATTAGTGTCAAATAGTGTTGCTCCACTGTATTAATGAGTGTGTTTTGCTTTAAGAGTAATATTTTGTTCTCTCTTTCAAGTTCATTCTTATCATCTGTCTATTTTTTAATCAACAGAACTTTCCTATGGGAAGATTTCTTACAATTAGTTTCAAAGCCCCTGTATACTCTTTCATAAATTTTAAGCACCCCATAGGAAATATTCTTTGAAATCCATCTAGCTCCTTAACTTTCCAAAATCAACATTGTAGTTCCTATCTTACTGTTTTCAAAAAATTAAAGCTATTCATGTTAATTCTTAAATTTACTCAGAACATCTTTTATCCAGATTGGAAGGAAAAGCTCCTGGTATACTATAGCTTGTCTTTCAGATAGAAATTAATAAACAACTTCTAAAGTAACCAAGAGAGGAGGTAGGTGAACTCAGTGTCTCCTTGAAATGTGTTGAGCATGGCTTAGGAAACATGAATGCTCCCCCAGCTCCCAGACCTCTGAAACCCATTGAATAATACTATTTTGTGATCTATTCCCATGTATAATCTGTGTGGAGCCAAACATGGAAGATCCTTGTCTTCTCCATTCAAAAGGAGTTTTGAAAACCTGAACTTTTCATCAGCTCCACCAATTTTGTCAGCTCCATAATAAGTAGAGTTTTACCCAATCTGCTATGCTGCTCCCCAAGCTAGAAATAAAAATATCTTTTGAAAGGTGTGAAGAAGGCTAAACAAGGATTGTACAATAAAATAAAATGAAAAATAAAGTACTGAAATAATTTTAGATGAAACTGAAGTGAGATACTGCTGGAATGAGAATTTTAGAAAATTATATGGGAACTATATGGTGATATGTGAAACAATGCAACTGAAATAAGCGCTATAAATGTTAGAATTCAAGGAAACAAACTGATGAAGAGAAAGTAATAAATGCTATAAGAGTACTGAAAAATGGTAAGTCTGCCTTTGTAGTTGACACAATGTGAGAAATATTTGCTTATGGAGTAGCTATGCAACTTGCTGAAGGTATATGTGAAGCCGCATCTGTGCCTCATAACTAGAAAATAGAGAAATAAAATAAATTTCTACCAACAGAGCAATAACAAGAGGGGAATGAACAAAATTACATGGGTGGCAGGACTAATTTGTTAAGTGTGCCTGGAAAAAATTATATTTGAAATATTACAATGACTATGAACAAAATTTGAGAAGTCCAGCGTGAATGGCTTCATGTCAAGCAGGAGGTATGCAGACCAGATTTTTGTTGTTAAGTATTTATGAATGTGAGAAAGAAAATGAATTGCTTATTATCTAGATAAAAGATGAAAAAGTGAATAGTTTTGAGTTATAGTATGTTTTTCCTATACATGGAATTGTTAGTCGTCTGCAGAATGTGATAAGAACAGTCGATGATTGCAGTAAACTCAGGTAAGCATACATGAAACATTTAGCAATGATTCAGTATTGGTCATGAATAAGACAAAGACATATAATATCCCTTTGGGCATTTATTTATGGGAAATTATACATGGAATATTTGTGAGTATATAGAGATGTGTTGGTATATGCCTACTTTTTTATGCAGGCAATGCTTTATTGCAATCTGAGAAATCAAATGATTTACTTCTAATGTTAGATAGATTGAATGATGCACTAAGGAATAGATCTAAAAAGTAATGTATCAAAGACAAATATAGTTGTACTTGACAGGAAAAATTGAGTCCGTGATTACAAGTTTTTCATAAATGATGAAAAATTACATCAAGTAAATGAATTTATGTTCTTTGCTAGAAAGTCTTTTAAAGATAGAAAAATGAATGGGGAAAATAGGAGAAATACTAGTAAAAAGGTAGTGGGAAGAATGCAATATGTTGTGAAAAATGGATGCTTATTGAAAGAACCAAAAATAACTATTTGTATAGATAGTAACCTTCTGTTAACTTGGTTGTACAGAAGTGAAAATTGAGTTTTCATGAAAAACAAAAGGTTAAGTTGAATTCAGTAATCATTTAAGAAGTGTATTAGGTAAAAGAAGAACAGAATCAGACCTGAGGATACTTTAGAGCTCATTTAGCGCAACCAATGCATTTTCAGGAGAGGGGTGTAAGAATAGATTTCAAGGATAGAGAGTATATATAGTATACAGTATATAAAATTACAACAATAATGATGGTAGAAACTAGATTTTGTCATTTTCCTTTATTGCCCTTAATTTGTTTTCCTTTTACTGTATTACTCTTTTTTTGCAACTTTGCATAATGTTACTTATATTGAAAAGGAATAATATGATCAATACATGTCTATCTGTGATAGGTCGCTAGGTATATGTTAAAAAATAAACAAATAATGATACATTTCTTAATCCTTTAAAGCTTGAAGGATAATCTAAACCAATTAATAGTACTATTCTAAACATATATACTAAGAAATAAGTTCTATTATTTCTATCAAGAATTGTTATAAGTAAACACATATGGAATGTATTACAAATAAGTATATGTAGAATTGTAACCTTTCCTTACCTTAAAATACTATCATTGTACTTAATGCAACTAATTTCTAAATAGGTATGAATGCAATTATATTTTAGTTTGCTCACTCCTATTAGTTTACAATTGTAACATCAAGCTTGGTCTGTCTCTAACATCTATGAAATTTTACAGACAGCATCATGAAAAGATCTTGAGAACTCAAAAGCTTGATATTTGTTTTGTGGCATTTCGTCTCATCCTAAGGCAAGGCTGTGGATTCTGAGATATTACCATCCAGAGAATAAAGCTGAACAACCAATGTTAGAGCATTTGTTATGATATATTTCTTTGTTAGACAATGAACTATTTCTCCCTTCAATTTAGTTCTACAAAAGGAACCAAATGTTCTGAATTTTAAAAATGACTAAAGGTAATCCTTGACTTCTTACAACCATTAGTTTGGCAACAATGTAAAGTTACAATGACACTAAAAATGTCTTATAACTGAACATAACAGCCATTGCAGTGTCCCTGGGGTCATATGATCAAAATCTAAGTGCTTGACAACTAGTATGTAATTAGGATATTTGCAATGTCCCAATGTCACATGATCACCACTGATGATCTTCCCAGCTGGTTTCCAAAAAGTAAACTCAATGGAGGAAGCAAAATTCACTTAATGATTATGCAAGTCACTTAACCACCCTGATGATTCACTTAGCAACTATGGCAAAAAAGGTAATAAAATAGGGTGCAACTCACTTAAGAATCACCTCATTTAGCAATCAAAATTCTGGTCCCAATTGTGGTACTAACCTGAGGACAACCTTCAGACAAAACATGTCCCTTTGAATTATCATTTAAGACATATTTCCTTACATAAACAGCACAAGCAGTGGGTGTCCCAGTAACATTTGACTGTCTGCCAGTTTCCACATTAATTTTTCTCTAGTGGTAAGTCAGCAGCATCAGAAATCTTCCTTCCTTCCTTCCTTCCTTCCTTCCTTCCTTCCTTCCTTCCTTCCTTCCTTCCTTCCTTCCTTCCTTCCTTCTTTCCCTCCCTCCCTCCCTCCCTCCCTCCCTCCCTCCTTCCAATTTCCCTATTTACTTCTGGGACATTTTCAGGAAGAAAGCCAGCATGCAGATAAATAGCTGCTGTCAGGTGGGAAAGGGAGGCAATAGGTGTGTGAGAAAATGAGTAAGAAAGGGCACACAAGAGAGATCCTAGCAGCAGCCACTTACCTGCGTTCTGACTTTCAATAAATATGATGGGTATGTAGGTTAGGAAGGGCCATGGGGGTGCACAATAGATGCATACAGGTTTGGAAAAGGCACACACAGTCAGGGAGGTTATCTGAGGATGCATAAGAGATGTCGTGGAAGTTGGGAAAGGCACATGGGGCAAGCCAGGAAGTGGGTGGAGGTACATAAGAAGTGCTCCGTGGATTGGAAAAAGCATGTGGGGAGTGAAGTTGGTTAGGGAGGGGGCACAGGGTACACACATACATATGGGTCAAGGAAGGCATATGAGGAATGACATGGGTTGAAAGGGCAACTGTGGGGCAAGCAACGGTGGGGAAAGTGGGCAAGGGAAGGGTTCCTTCATCTTCCCTCTCTCCCATCCTTTCCTCCTTTCCTATTCCTCTCTTCCTTCTCCCTCCCCTCCCCTTCCTTTCCTTTCCCATCCTGCTGCTTGTTGGGGAAAGGAATGAGGGAATACAAGAGTGACTGGGAAACTATCATGGAACATTGAAAAGGAGGCTCACATGACTGCAGTAGTCTGGAGAAGCCACAACCTTCCAAAATTTCATTCTGTAAATTAGCCTATTTGAAGTATCTTGATTCAAATTTTGTTGTTCTGTGATGCATTGTTCATAATGAATTCATTTGAAAGTTATTTAAAAAGAGCGCTTTTGTAGTAGATAGATATATACGTATTTTAAATAGGTTTTTTAGACAGAGAAGAGTATTCATGAGCCATTTTGCTTCTGGTGATTTGCAACTCCCACTTTCAATTCTATACATATTAACACTTAGACTTCTGTGAGAAGAACAAACTTAAAATGCCGCAAAGGCAATTTTATTTATTTATGGAAGGCTCTGGGTTTTGATTAAAAGTTGAAAAAATGGAAGCAACTCCCTTGGGATGAAAGTAAACTCTATTGAGACCATTAGACTGGCAGAGTGGGTGGATCCATCTGTCACAGAGAATCAAGCTGAAAGAAAGATGTATTACTAGGTTTCTAGTGGCTATAAATGAGAATGAAATATTCAGTGCTAGGTAGCAAGCCACCACAGTGTATGTGATTTATTGAAATAGAACCCATTCTGTAGTTAATAAGGTACTGAAAGCACAGTGAACATCATTGCCAGAATTAGTGAATATACCTTAAAGCTCACCTGTGCATGGTAATTTGGAAATCATTATGGAAAAAATAGGCTATTATAAATCGGTTACTATTTTCAGTGGCTGAAATTTATGGTTGGATCCATGCTTGACATGGAAAAGGATTACTGGTTTTGGACCAAGGTGGAGTTGGCTGTGATATGAAGTGCTATTAAACAAACACAGTCATTTGATCACATAATTATTTTTAACAGATATCGCAGAGTAGCCATTTACCAGAATTTACAGCCAGCTCAGTTACTGGGATAAATCCCAGTACATTTGAACTACAACACATCTAAAGATTCTGGAATAGAGAAAGTATTGTATTTTAATCTTGCCATTACATGAAGGGACCTCCCACTCAATTTTTATTTTTTTCCAAGAATCATATCAGGTAGGATAAATTGAGAAGTAGCAAAAGTTCCATGTAAGCTCTTCTAGATCTTTCCCATATCATAAGGTTGCTTCGACCCTATAAGATTTAATTTGCTTTAATGAAGACATTATTTTATATACTGATGTACAGTATTTGTAAATTTATACAGACCCTATACACCAAGTACATATAAGCATTAAGTCTTTATTCAGAGAACTATTTGACCATCTCTTTTTTCTTTTGCATGCAAGAAATATAAGAAAAACTAATCCTTCAAGTTTATCATTTTTTATTAATCTAGGCAAATCAAATTCATCTGATAACTCTCTAAAATTATAAGACAATGATCCTCTTCCATAAGATATATTGTATCTGAGATACAAACATTGAGGAAACCACTAGACGATGGCAAAGAGTTACAGGTAGTGCTTGACTTACAACCACAATTGAACCTGGAATTTTGATTATACAGTTTGGAGGTTGACCACATGACTGGATTTGATTTTACAACCATTTTTACAACAGTCTTTAAGTGAGTTGCTGTGGTCATTAAGAATATCATGTGGTTATAAATCCAAATCCAGATTAATGGTGGGCATTAGAATGCAGAATTGCAGGCTAACTGTGCCCACTACCAGAAGTTCGATCCTAACCAGCCCAAGGTCTTCCAAGTTGGTAAAATGAGGACCCAGATTGTTGGGGGAAATATGCTGACTCTAATCTGCTTAGAGAGTGCTATAAAGCACTATAAATAAGTATATAAGTATATAAATCAGTATATAAGTATTAAGTACTAGCAGTATATAAGTACTAAGTACTAATACTAAGTACTATTGCTATTATCCAATGGGCATTTTTTGATGGAAAATAACAAAAACATTGGAAGATGCAATCACATGACCATGGGTGATTAGAAATGGTTGCAAATAAGAGCTGATTGCCAAATGCCTGACATATGATAAGGTGACCATAGGGATGGAGGATGGATCATAAATAACTTTTTTTAGTCCATTGGAACTTTGAAGAGTTGTTCAGCAACTGGTCATAAATCAAGGGCCACCTGTAATATTTTCTCTGTTTCTTAACATCTGGTGAATTGTCTGAACTTTTGCAAATATGTACCCTTGCCTATCTTCCATGAAGATGTCTAATCTCTTTTTAAAACAATCTCTTTCCCTCTCCCTCTCCCTCCCTCCTCCTCTCTCTTACAGGTATCTTGACCTAATGTAAATCATTAGAAGGGGCACAATGTGGATCACTGGATCATGTTGAAATAATATACTTAACCCTCATCCTATTCTATAAACATGTTATAATATTTCTTTCATAAATCAAATAACTGCTTTATGAAGGGACAGTTCAGATTTAAAAAATAGAATAGCAAAGAAAAGTTAACCTCCTTGACATAGTGGTTACATAGCTTTTTAGTCTGGCATCTTAAATAAGCTATTTAAAGTGACTGCTATTTTAAATGTGCTATTTAAAGCTACTGCTAGCAGTTTCTACCAATGATAGCTGTTGACTGAACAAAGTTTTCCTGACTATTGCCCCTATAATAGCATGCAATCCAGAGAAATCAATTACAGGCTAATTACTTCCCTGTTTTAATTAGTATGCCTGCCGAAGGGCAGAAAGGACACCCCCATACTGATCAGTGAGTTTGACAACTGAAATTGGTTTATCAAGGCCAGTAAAAGTGTACACTGGTTGTGCATCAAAGATGCTACAAATTAATTTAATAGGAAAGCACATGCTGCTTTATTTGCTCCTCCTTAGTGTAATAAGTATAATGCGTTACATCTGGATGAGCAAAGTGAAAGAAGGTTCCTAATTATATGGATGTGGAACTTATATGCTGCAATGTTATTTGTGTCTATTCAGAAATAAGTTATATTGAGTTCAATGGAATGTATTTCTGGTCAGTTGTGCTTAGAATTTAATTCAAAATTAATTGTTGTGAATTGAGCTTTCTTCTGTGCAATGTGTTTAACATCATAAAACTGATCTTAAATTGGAACGGAAAGCCATTCTGGTCAGGGAGGCTAGAATTTCCACCCAACCTTGAAATTTATTGTATTAGTAACTTCTTCTTTTATACTTTTTCCTAACACACAACACTCTTGAGAAGACACAATGAATTTATAAACACAACTGGATTCCACTGGAAGTAACTGAAATACAAGTGAAATTGACAACAATTCTTTAAAATGTCTAGATCTTAAAGAGACTTGAATTTGCTGCACACAATTAAATACTATGTTTGGCATGACTGATATCCCAAAAAAATAACAATAAAGCAATGGAATTAGGGACTATGGAATGAAATTAGCTCAAAAAACAAAGATTTAACAAGTGGTCAAGATCTTAACTGGTTTCAAAATTAGCACAGTACATTTAAGGGACTTCCTAGTTAAGGATACTTGAAAATATTGTCCTATCATCGAAGTCTGTGCAGCAGTATAATGAAAGCAAGACCAATACCAACTATAAAGTAAGGACTGCAGTCTTTGGCATTATTTATTTTGTGGATTTATATCTCAGACCTCAATATAATTCTCATATACAGTAATATGGGCAAATATAAATACAGTCAATGAATTTTGAACTTTAAAAAGCAGTTACAAATCCATAGAAAGGCTATAACTTTTAAATTAAACACAGAGTGATTATAGTCTTTGCTCCAGACCAGGGGTGGGTTCCTGCCAGTTCTAACCTCTTCTATAGAAGAGGTTACACAAATCTACAGTGCCGTTTAGAACTGGTTCCAGCTCCCTCCCCCCGCCCGTTCGCATTTTATCAAGATAAAGTGCGAGAGGAGGAATTCTGGGAGTTGAAGTCCACAAGTCTTAAAGCTGTCAAGTTTGAACACCACTGGGGGTTTTTTTCTAAAGGGTTAGGGGTGCAAAGGTTTTGTAACTTGACAGCTTTAAGACTTGCACACTTCAATGCCAGAGTTCCTGAGCCAACATTTTGGTTGCTAAGCAAGAGCGTTGTTAAGTGAGTTTCACCACATTTTACAAGTTAGCCACGCCCACCCAGTCACATGGCTGGCAAGACACTCCCACAAAGCAGGTCACACCTACAGAAGAGGTTCTAAAAAATGTTGAAGCCCACCACTGCTCCAGACACAAAAGATGGAGAGCAAGCCTTTTGGGGAAGATTATTGCATCTGAAGGCACCAGCACTGCAAAATATATCTCATGTTAAATTTCATTTGGTAGGAAGAGTATGGAACAATGGCTTGATTCAGGAATATCCAGTTAACTTATCTTGATATATACTTATTAGTGTATCTAAAGACCACTGGAGAATGCACAGAGATTTGAATTTTAATAAAGAAAAGTTAATGAAAGCAAACAACAGAACTGAACAGGAGAGAGATGCGTAATTACCTCAGTGATGCGTGGATTGGAGCATTTGACATTCCTGCTTGACCAGTCGAGCCACCTTCCCCATCCACTGATAGGTGAAGGACAATGTTGACGTAAAGTGCACTTTCCTTCTCCAGTGCACCAGCCGCACTCAAATTTCTGGTCCGCTTTCAAGCACAGTCCACAGCTTTCCCTCTGGGCTGCACATTTGTATAAATGAACTGTGGAGATAGAGAAGAGGAGCTTGAGCTGAAGGTGAGAGGCCTGCAAAATGAGATGCATCTGTTCAGAGTGTGACCTGAAGCTACTGTGTGAAGCTGCCATCAATGGAAATAATCATCTTCAGTGCTTTTGAGGCAGGAGATGAGCCTTCCTCTGTTCCTTGCAGACTGACTGCTGCATAACTTTTTAAAGGAGATCTGTCATTTGTTAATATTTTTTTAAACTCTAGGCAATATCTGCCCTATTTCCCTGGGCTTGGGATATAGTGATTTAATTTATCTGATCTACATAGAAGTGGTAGGATAATTTAGCCAGGGACGTGCAGTCACTAGAGGCAGGGGAGGCGGGGCCTCACCAGTCTCCTAAGGGAAAAGAAAGAATTTTAAATATTTTTTAAAAATAATTAAAGCCAGGGTAGTTGCTACCAGATTCAAAGTCACAGTGGCTTGGTATCTACTCTCAGTGTTAACTATGGGAGGAGGCCAGAGAACTCGGGGCCTCTTTTGCCTAAGGAATTATTCACCTTTTAAAAGTTAAGGAGGAGTTAATAAGCGAAAACTTTCATATGCAAAAGAGGCACTGATTCTCCCGCCTCCTGATCGGGGAGCAGCGAATCATGCCTTATGAGCACGCTTACGTTGAGCACGCTTACGTTGGGTGGACAAGAGGAGAGTTGAGAGAGTTTCCACAGCTGGAAAAGGTGGATCCGATGGAGGGAGGGGGAATTTATTTATTTATTTATTGTAATTTATTTTGTAATTTTTTTATTGTGAGGCATGTGTGTGTGTGTGTTTTTTTCTTTCTTTACAGTGGTGGGGTCAGAGGAGGCAGGGGGCGCGAGGTGGCGGAGCGCAGAGGCGGCAGGGACGTTCTCACCGCTGTGTCCCAACAGGCCAGGTGTCTCGCGTTTATGTCCACCATAAACGTGAGCCGCCTGGCCTGTTGGACACAGTGGTGGCGGGGGAGGAACGGGCTGGGTGGGCTGGCTGGCTGGGGAGGGGGGAGCCCTTTAAAGCCCTGCTGCCGCGCCTTCCCAGCAAGACTTCCTTTCGGCTCGCGGTTTCCCTTGCCTGCCTTAACCAAAGCTTGGCGCCCCACCTCTGCTTTCGCTCTCCTTCCCTCAGCTGTGCAGCAGCTTCGGCGGCAGCTCTCGGTCTATGGCAGCAACATCGTGCAGGCTGTGGAAGGAGAAGGAGGAGGAGGAGGGAACCAAGAGAGGCGTTTAACGGGCGTGCGCCCCACAGCCAGGACCGTCATTGCGCCTCAAGCCACGTTTCTTCCTGCAAAGCCCTTCGGGCATCAGGCGGAGCTCTCAGGTTGCCCGAAGGGCTTTGCAGGAAGAAACGCGGCTTGAAGTGCAATGACGGTCCTGGCTGTGGGGCGCACGCCCGTTAAACGCCTCTCTTGGTTCCCTCCTCCTCCTCCTCCTTCTCCTTCCACAGCCTGCGCGAAGTTGCTGCCATAGGCCAAGAGCTGCTGCCGAAGCTGCTGCACAGCTGAGAGAGGGAGAGCGCGAAAGCAGAGGCAGGGCGCCAAGCTTTGGTTAAGGCAGGCAAGGGAAACCGCGAGCCGAAAGGAAGTCTTGCTGGGAAGGCGCAGCAGCAGGGCTTTAAAGGGCTCCCCCCTCCCCAGCCAGCCAGCTCACCCAGCCCATTCCTCCCCCACCACCACTGTGTCCAACAGGCCAAGTTGCTGGGAGGAGAAAGTTTGGGTTGCAGAGCAGAGTTTGAACTGCCGACTGACATGCGGTGAGCTTAATGGCCGGTGAGGGTCCCGCTCTATGGCGACGCAGCGCCAGGGCTTCGGCGGGGCTTTCACGCTTGCCTCACTGGCCATGAAGTTCACCGCACGTCACTGGATTTAGCCACTTAGCTGTTATTTATTTATTCAACAGGTTTTAATTTTGATTGATACTGGCAGGCTCAATAAATTTACCTAACATTTTATATTTTTAGGTGACATTTTGTTAAGTTGAGCTTACCCATCTGCTCACTGTCTATGTCTTCTTTTTTTTAAAGAATTTGGATTTAATTATCATGATAATTTTAAGTCACATGATATTTGATTAAGGAAAGAAAGAATTTACAAACAAATATGGATTCAGATTATTCTTTAGGCCAGCATCGTGCCCTCTGGAATGATCTCCCCATGGAGATTTGGACCCTCGCCACCCTTCGGACCTTCCGTATAGCCATTAAGACCTGGCTGTCCCAGCAGGCCTGGGGTTGTTGAGTTCCACCCCTACTTGAATTGGTTGTGCTTGTTGTGTTTTTTAAATTGTCTGTATTGTCGTCTTATTTTTTGCCTTACTTTTTTGTATTTGTTCCCCTCCCCTTGGTTTTTTGTTCAGCCGCCCTGAGTCCCTTTGGGAATAAGGCGGCATACAAGTCGAATAAATCCAAATCCAAATCCAAATCCAGCATGGGCTGTAGGTTACAAAAGTGTCACAAGACACTTTCCTGTTTTAAAACATAACTGTTTCCATAATCATTCAAGAGAGAAGACAGATGACATTTGCTGCTCATGAACTGGTCTTTTATTGCTAGTTTCCCTGAGGTATTTCAATACTCCCAGACTAATTTAATGTTAAACTATTACTGGTCGAGCATAAATCCAATAAATTTGCTCAGTTGTAGTTAGAGGCAAGATGCCAAAGTCAACACATTTAGATACTTCTTTAGAGTTCTGCAATTTTAAAGTCTAATCTGAAGCTCCAGTCTGAATGAACTACAGCCATCCAATTCTTTCTGGATTGCAGAATGGGATTAGCTGCCTAGCAAATTCTCAAAGACAATATAAGGGTTCATTTTCTCCCCTTGTTTCACATAAACTCTTAATAGTTCCAATGTTAATCTGCACAAAATCATTTTGTGCAATGATTTTCTTTAAATTGTCCATACTTCCAAATCCTATGAAACTGAAATATGTAGGCATCAAAATAAATGGTTGGCAATTAGCAATCCAAGACAAGTCAGATCTGATTAAAAATGCCTTTCCATTACAATGGACAATCTAGTATATCTTTTTACATTATGTTTAAAAAGCATTTGATTTGGGTGCATGATATATTTAAGGATGCATGATTCTTAGAAAGGTCTGAGCAATTTATCTTACATCTTGAAGTGGTAAGGTTAATGGGATTGAACACTCATGAAGTGGAGATCAAGACAATTTTCAATAAGCTATTGCATGATTGTAAAGGAGATGTTTCCTTTCTTTGCTTAAATTGTTCCCTTCAAATAATAGTAAATTGGTTGATCTAGGATGCAACAAAATTCAAGAAATATGAGTAAGGTCATATAAGGTCTTTATATGCTTCTTTAATGGGGCTATAAATTCTTCTGCTTCTTCCTGAACCTTTCCACATTTAAAAAAAAACATAATTTCTTCCATGCCTCATTTAGGCCACAATTTTGAAGGCTTCTTTTGTTTATTTTACTTCAGTTCACTGAAAACGATGATCCCAGGATGTTTGGCAGGGCTTCCAATATATCAGATTTCATAATAAACTTTTCATGAAGTTCAAAAGCTTTCAAAAGCAAAGTATGGCTCAGGTGGGATAAAATAAAAAAGCAATTAAATGGATATCTTTGTTGCCAGTTTTCAATGGATATACATTTTGTGGAGTAAAACAGATGTTGGGCTGGACTGTCCCAAGTTTAGTTGTAACTCTGATTCTATTTCTTTAGATGTTCCACTAGAGCAATAATTTCCATCATACAGCTTTTCCTTCTATACTAAATGCAGACAAGAGAAACCCAGTCCTGATGGGCATACTTCTTACCTTGAGAATATATTACACGTACAACTGAAAACTACTGGTTTCAGGTAGGACATAAGGAATTAATTTGACTGTTATCTCTACTTCTTTGAGGCTGTCCACCAACCCAACACAGAGACCTTCTTTCTTTCTGAACAGGTGGGTACATTACCACATAGATCACCGGTCTTCAATTGTTCATCATTTTTACCTTTTAAGAAAATTGCTAAAATGACATGTAGTATTACTTAAATCCTAGAACTTTATGCGGCAGCATATGAGTTTCCCATTTTTTAAAAAAAGAATAAGCATTCTTTCTAATGTAAAATATCTCATGAAAAAGGACATCTAGAACTGAAAATACACACACAGACACATACACATACATATGAGAGCTAGTGTAGTGTTTGGGATACACACACACACACACACACACACACACATCACACATGTATAAAAGCCCGTATTGTGCAGTGGTTAAAGTACTGGACTAAAAGCTAAGAAACCCAGGTGCTAGCTTTCGCTTATACTTAGAAACTGATTGAGTTACTTTGAGCCACTTGCAATCCCTGAGCCTGAATTAGAAAGTCAAAAAAATCTAATAATCTGCATTACATATGCATGATACATCTTTGCTGAAATATACAGTATATCAAGAACAACAACAGAGGGGACATTATTTAGATTATGGGCTATATGCCAGACTTAGTCTTGTCCAAATTACCTTTCATGTCCATATTATATAAGCATCAGAGCTGCAATACCATGCTATGTGTAAATACATTAGGCAAAGCAGATGTCTACTTAATACAGGTTCCCCATCTGGAGCCCTCTAAATGGATTGGGAATACTAGCTGAAAATTGTGAGGGCATTGTGATTATGTGGAGAAAAAAAAAACATGACTTAAAATGGACCTAAATTAATGATAAAAGTATTCAAGTGGATCTTACAAAGTGTGTCTTCCATTACCATATTGTTAGAAAAGATCTATGAGTGCAAATGTTTGAATAAGACTGTAAACAAGGGCAGCTCTCTCTGCAACCAAAGTGTCTCAGTCATGTCTGAACCTCTTGCAGTAAGGGTTCATCTTTCACTTCTAGTCATCAGTGTACAGTACTTAGCATTTTAATTAAAACAATGGACATTGTAGGAGCTTTGAAATGGGAAACATCACAATGTGTAAATAAATATGCACGGCAATACCAGTTTTGGAATTAGAAAGCCAGTAGAAAAACTTATACAGCTACAAGCAGAGTCTAAATATCCCGAGATTGATTTGTCTCCTGATTTGTCTCTTACTTTGGCCTATCCTTATCACCACAATCCTAAGCAAACATCTTTTTTTGCTAAAAGGAAGGAAGATGTCAGAAGGATGGGTTTGCTAATAACAAGAGAATTATGACACTAAATTTTACAAAAGCAACACATAGTCCTGCATGATTGCATTAAAGTTGTAGCATTAACATTTCGTGTCATTCCAGAGAGATTGTAAACTACAACTAACAGGAATTGGGATTCCTGATAATACAGTATATTGGAAATTTATTTATCTTAATAACAACAACGTAAAACAAGAGTGTCCTTGCCCTTTGGAAGCTTTGAAAGAAACCCAGAAAAGACTGGAAAACTGCACTAGGAGAGATATTGTTGTTCTTATCCAAGGAATATAACATTCCAGAGAACACTGAAGACCAGAATCACACTAGCTAGCAATATTTGGCTGCAGAAATAAGATTGGAGCTAGAGATGCAGTTTTGTTCTACTTCCACAATGTAAAAAAGTGTCAGCCAAACCAGGAAGAGGCCAACATGGTTTTCTGACAGTTTAAAAGGAAGCTGTAAGGCTTCCTTCAAGGAATGAAAAGAAGCCTGTCCAACAAAAAGATTACAAATTCTAACAGGAACTGTAAGGTGATAATGGAAAATAAAAAAGAAAATTAGCTAGAAAAGAGTTTGGGCTGTTAGACAACAAAAGAGTGAAATAAGGACTCAAAAATATGTGGAAACCAAGTAAAACTCAGTTAATTCTTTGCATCTAAGATGAATACCCGAGTCAGCATTTCCTTTCTCAGAAAGAGAAAATTATGGAGAACTAAGGAAGCCAGAAAATTCTAGGGTGATCAGCTTAATATTTATCAGTTGGAGTAGAAGACAAAATGATACCAGCAAAGTGTAGAGGTTTTTTTGGGGTCTTTGTGCTGCTATATATGGCTGCTCTAGTCAGGATGAGAAGAAGTGATCTGCTGTGCTTATCTGCTGTCCACATCAGAGCCCCAAAAGGATTCCCATCCCTTCCTGGACTGTATTTATATCCTTATTAAGTGGGGGAATTATGTTCTTAAGGTTAGTGTAATTCTGCATTGCAAAATAAATGCTTTAACCATTCAGTGACTTATAAGCTTATTATCCTCACACGCCTCCAAGGACAATTAAAATGCCTGTTTACCTTCAGGCCATTTTCTACCTTCAACACTTTCTAGTGTTGAGCTTGCAATTCATCCAGTGTCCAATGCAAGCCATTGGATTCATTCTAAGGTCAAACTTGGTTTTTCTCCAAAAGATCTTAAGAAGGAATAATATAAAATGATGATTGAGACAGCACATATTTTTATTCACTTAGATTTCTTCATCATTTCCCCCAGGAAATTTCCCCTTTGAGATAACTAGATTGACCCTGATTTGTGCCTTATCTTTATTTCAGATAGGAATAGGAAATATATGGATTTTTTATATTCCTGTATTTATGAAGAAAGATTCCATGTGACAATAATTTAGGCATTGTCTATTATCATTTAGACATTTGCTAAAAAAAAACATTTTGGTAAACAGTATGACATGACATATTAAAAGTAATAACTGATTAGAATATAATGTCTAATTTGATTGGTTTATACTTGTTTTTATTTTTAAATAAATGAAAATATAACAATATATTTTGAAATATTTACCTTTCATATCCTCTGGGTTGTCGATAATGAAGTTTCCATTCCAAACGACAGCAAAATCTACAGCTAAATTACTTATGTCCATTCCATCATAGAAGTACTAGGAAATAAAAGAAAAATAAACATTCAGGCAAAATGTATAAAATGATTGGGAAGCCAAGGAATGAACGATTTAGAATTTTACAACATATATAGTAACTTTAGGGATATGTGGCAACATTGGAAAGCAAGAAGTTTTAACACAGATTTAGAGAGAAAGAGAGAGGGGGAGAGAAAGGGAGGGAGAGGGCAGAGGAGAGGAGGGAGAGAGAGGGAGAGAGAGGGAGAGAGAGGGGGAGGGAGGGAGGGAGGGAGAGAGAGAGAGAGAGAGGAAGAGGGAGGGAGAGGGAGGGAGTTTTTACCGCATAATTAAATCAACTGGCAGGCCTGGAGAGAGGTAATAGATTAATTATCCATGTCATGCACACTGTTCTCACCATTCAGTCTTGGTTTGCTGATAAAGCCATATTATCAATGAAGAATTAATGAGATGAAAAAGAAAATCCTACACAGCCTTGTAACAAAGCTACACAATGCCTAGCTCTTCTCCTTGCAAATATGCTAGTTTATTCTTTCTAAAGTACTTAGAAAATATCAGCATACTGATGTTTTAGACAACATGTAGAGAAATAAATGTGATCGTAGTTCTAGGAAAAAAGGCTTTCATTCAGCGATAGCTCACTGGGTTGATACAGACTGTGCTGTCTAGCCTCTTCAGCCAAGTAGACAGTGATTCATAGAAACATATGTGTTAATAGACTTTAAAATGACATAAAACCTACAAATGACTAACACGGCTGCTTCCGTGACACCTGCAACACTTAATCTGTTTCGTTAAAGCAAAAGTGAGAAACCTCATCATCTAGCATTAGCCAACCTGGTCAATAGCGAAGGACGATGTGCAGTTCAAATTAGCAGATCTGGATGGTCACGTATTATATTACCCATTCTTAATTTAATGTTATAACTATCTTTAATCAGGATAGCTGACATCTATAGTTTCCTTGGAAATGCCATGTTCCTTTTTTCAGGAAACTATGTGAAGTGGTAATGCTACCAGAGGCAGGCAAATAATTTCCATTTAAATCAATAATTTTTCAGCCTATTTTCTAATTATAAGAGGTATAAAATTCATGTCTACATGTAGTCTTTGGATCACCTAACCAGATTTTACATGGCATTGTTTGCTTTCTGCTAACAGTAATAAAATTGCAGTCTAGCTCTCTACAATTAGCAGTCATATACCCCAAACATACTCCCAGAATTCAAAATGACCCCTTATGCTCTCCCCTTATGTGGGCAACCATAATTTTATTATGGTTCCCTACATGGGGCATGAGTACCGAGGTGGGTACAGTGGGCATGAGTACCGAGGTGGTACAGTGGTTAGAGTTCAGTACTGCAGGCTACTTCAGCTAACTGCTAGCAGCAGTTCAGCAGTTCAAATCTCACTGGCTCAAGGTTGACTCAGCCTTCCATCCTTCAAGGTGGGTAAAATGAGGACCCAGATTGTTGGGGGAAATATGCTGACTTTGTAAACCGCTTAGAGAGGGCTGTAAAATGAAGCCGTATATAAGTCTAAGTTTCTATTTCTATTATGAATTCTGTGAGTATGTTGGGGGTTTATGGCTGCTAATTGTGGAGAGTTGGCCACCTTATGAATGACTGCTAGGTCATCAAGGGAAGAGTCAACATAGAACCAGAGGCACCACATTGAAGGATCCCAGTTATATTCATTGTAATCTAGTTATTTTATTATTTCAAAGGTGGGGTGTTCCTATTTTGGAATTTTAAACATCTACCCAACTATTCAATTCCTCATTCCTATTACATTTCTTTAATAAATATTTTTCTTCAGTCTAAACATGAATTTAATGTGGGTTTCTGACAAATCTAAGATATTCATATTTATTCCTAAGAAAGGATAAGAAGAAAGCAAGTAATCTGACAAAAGTGATCAAGATAGAAGATAGATAGGAGATAGAACTAAGGTTCTACCAAGCTGCTATCAATTCTGGGCTGATAATTATCTGGCAATTAAGGCAATTGTTGGTAATTAAGATGTGTGACTTTTAATAACCACAAACAAACAGATCACACAGACCAACAAAACCACTTTCAGGAATGCAGCAGTTGCCAGATCATGCCAGAACTAAGCAAAGCTCTTTAAATGGGGAATGGCCAAGAGCCTGCACTGTGACTGCAGTGCACCGGAACAACCTACAACACATATAGTTCAAGGATGTCTCATCGGAAAATTTCAGGGCACCTGGGATGATCTCATTGCAGCCATGCCAGAAGTCTTTAGATGTTTAACTTCCTTAAATATTGAACTATTATATCTCATTGCAATTCTATGGTTCCATTCATTAGTGATTTTATTACAGTTTATCTTAATATTTTATCTCCTATATTGTATTGTCCAGATATCATATTTGGACAATATATGACAATATATTTATATGTGTACAATACAACATAGGAGATAAATAAAATGTGTGTGTGTGTGTGTGTGTGTGTGTGTATTTGCTGATGTTTTACTCAAACTAAATTTGTATATCAGTGATTGCTGACCTCTGCAGATGCCATGTTAAATAAACAAATTATCTGAGAAGTCTAAAAATTACTCTCTCTACGTGTCTCTTTCCCATTAAAGGGCTAAAGCAACTGTGGAATTAATAAGAATGGCGAGGCATTTAAGGTCCTTGGTTTCTTCACAATATTCAATTAAGAACATATTTTAGACTCAATATGTAACAGGAAGAAAAAATGCATAAAAAAATAAACCAAGAAAAACTGCAACCTAACAGCCCCAGATATTTGAACATAGATTTTAAACAGAACTTTTCTCTCCTAACTAATTATCAAAGAATAACAGTCAGTAGCAAAGGAAAGGAAGGAGAGAAAGATTGGTAAAAGAGGAAGCAAAGAAATTCCAGGGCAAATGTTTATATATTTGCACATTAGTTAATTTTCTTAAATTGCATCGTGATAAAAATTCTTAATTGAAGTATCTTATCTTTATATAAGAGGCCTTAATAAGCAGAATATTGAACAAATATATAACAATATGTCACCTGGATATGCAAACAATAGATTCCATGTATTATTAACATTGCTTCAATTGGTCTCAATGAAAAAAAACACTGTTACTTTGTCTGATGTTCTCTAAGAAATGTTAGGAAAATGTTCTTTATTTAAAAAACTTTTTAAATTTCTTGACACATTGCTAATGACATAGTGACTGTGCAAATTGTATCCTATTCAACAAGTCAGGCAGAAATAACTATTGAAAAAAATAACTCTATTTGGTCACGGATCAAAGTCAAAACATAATATGACAGGATATTCAAATCAAACATTAACACAGTAATGTTTAGCTTTGGGGAATGAAACTATAACTACCAACAGAAAAATATTAAATTCTACAATTAGTATTCCTAACAGATGTTCAATAACTGATATAATAACTTCAGTTTATGCTACAGTGGTCAGAACCAACCAAATCTTATTACACAGTGGTAAGAAATTGGTGAGCAAATTAAGCACCTCATAATATTTCTCAATTAATTAGAGAGCAGGTATCTTTTTTCTCACCAATTTAATAACAAATGACATTTTAAATCTTATATACATCTTGGGGCTTTGTTTGTATATACAAATAGTAAGTTTATTCTTTGGATACAAATAAGTCCAGGGAGTGTGGAACATTCTCAATGGCCACAGAATGCCTGGATTACAGAGAAGGAAAATTGGAAGCTTTCAGAAATAGGGTGCTCTAGAAAAGGGCATGTTTGGCTAGCCTACTAAACTCTGAAGTTTGCTTCACAACATTTTAATACCTTTATTTTATTTGTTGTGATATTTATTACTACTATTAATGGGTGAGTGTTGAGGTACATATCCCAAACAGCGCATCCATTTATAACAGTTGAGTCATCAGGCCTGAGAAACCTCAAAGTTTTCAAGTGCACAAAAACTTCCATGAGAAAAGTCACAAGCCAAAACTTTGTTGTTAAGATTGTGCATTAATTCATTTATGTCAATGAATATGTTGTATACATTATAATGCACAAACATTCTATAACAGAATGCTGTGTGTCAATGTGACATTACTTCAATTTGTCTCCAGCCTTAAGCTGTCCTTTTTTTCTAGCAATGTTAAAGAAGCAGTATTTCTCTCTAAGCTAAACGTATCCATTGGCTGTTGCATGTTTTATAAAAATTGTTATCCTTCACTATGTATTTGGTTGGAGATGGTGATCAATAGTGAGTGCATACCACCTCCCGCCCCCACCTCTGGTCCCTGGTAAGACTCAAATGCTGTCATTCTACAGATTCTAAAGAAAATCGAACAGAATTGCAAAGCAGCACAAAATTGTTCAGCTCTGAATAAATGCTTTAATTTTATAGTCTTTTCTTTAGTTTTTGTAAAAACGCAGATTCTAATGCACATGCTAAGGCTGGATAATATCCATGATTTTCCCAAAGTGGTGAACAGTATTTAATAATCAGTCAATAATTATGGTAGTTATGAGTTATTTGAGATTTCAAGAGCACAGTGTTTCTGATAATATGGAACCTGTAAGCCTGTAGCTAAATCAGGTCCTCAAATAGACAGAATTGCAAAAAATGTGCTGTTGAAACTAACAGTTGAGTCACCTGACAATGGAAAATAATTTTATACATTGGGCTGCCTCAAATTGGTTCCGAGGGCTTGAGATTTTCAAAGGGAGATTTTTAATGCAATTATTGGCGGGCGGGGGGGGGGCAGAATCACAAGACACAAATGTGATTAGGAGTCAGGGAAGCAAGGAATGGAAAAAAGAATTGCTGAATAACTGGCCATGAGTCGCTTATACAGAATGTTCAGAAGCCAATTGCTACTCAGAACTGATTGCTCTAACATTGAGAAGGTGCTGAGAGTGAAAACCCCTGAAAGAAGGAAAAGACCTATGGAAGGAGGAGGAAAGAGAAAACTATATTAATACTGCCACTAGCATCACAGCTATCAGGAGCCAATGTTACTGTCAGTTCTGTTGGTCATGCTTAAGTCTGGTAGCCATGGGTGAGAACTAGAAAGAACCATGGTCGATTGTAAGTAATTTAAAAAAAAATCACTTTATTCAGTTCAGAATGAGATGCAGAAAGAATGGCATAGGAAGGAGACTAGATTTGACGGTCAGTTCTGCAGCTAAATCTTCTCCATTCCTGTACTGACTGCAACTCTCAAATATTTTTATTGCTAACTAGTAATCTGTGGAAGAGGGTATACAGTGAAGCCAAAGAAATCAACCAACTGCTTTGATGATGCTGAGCAGTACATGCAAAACTTAGATAGCACTATTTGGGTATGTGTCATAACAGAGGCATTAGAGTAGGATAGGAATTGGCAATGGGAACAGCCCATTTCCTGCCAGTATATATTTTTGCCAATCGAAAAATGGATGGATAGGACTTTAATTCACCATTGGGAAACAGGCTACAAGGACAAATAAAGCATAAGGTAAAGCAGATTAGGTAACAAAGAAATAAACTGAACAGCGGGGACAGAGATTTAATTGATACAGAACATTTCTGTCCCCAGCAATCTAAAATTCATAGGGTTATCGGTGCATGTAACATAGATGTTTGTGCAGGTAGGATTATCAGTCCTGCTGTCAAGCAAAACCATCCATTTAATAGTGAGTGCCATACCATATGCATGAATCATACAAATGGCAAGAAAATAGGGGCAGTCAGGCATAACACAGGGTATGTAGACAGTAAACACAGAGTCAATCAAAATGGACTCAAACGTCTATACACCAATGCACAGAGTATGAGGAATAAACAGGGTGAATTAGAAATTCAAGTAAATGAGAGCAGATACAATATTGTTGCGATTACAGAAACTTGGTGGGATGAAACCGACAAATGGAACATACAACTAGAAGGATTTAAATTATTTAAAAAAAATAGACCAAATAAAAGAGGAGGTGAAATTGCACTATATATAAGAAATAACTACATCTCTACAGAAATAGAGCACAACAATGATGAGAACTATCTTAAATGCATTTGGGTCAATATTAAAGGGAGGGAAAATGACATTGCCATAGGTCTATACTACAGGCCACCCAACCAAGCAGAAGAAGTAGATGAACTTTTTGCTAGTCAGCTAACTAAGGTATGTAGGAAGCACACCACAATAGTAATGGGGGATTGTAACTATCCTGACAACAACTGGGAAACAAACTCTGCACCAAGTAGAAGATCCAACAGGTTCCTAACAAATCTAGCAGACAACTTTGTGTCCCAAAAAGTAGAGAAGGAACAAGGGGATCAGACATACTGGTCTTAATACTCACTAACAGAGAAGAAATGACAGAAGGTGTTGAAGCCACAGGAACCCTGGGGGCAAGTGACCATGCAATATTGGAATTCAACATTATGCAAACAGTATAGTAGTAGAACAAGTCAAACTAGAGTCTCGGACTTTAAGAGAACTAATTTCAATAAACTTAGAGAGATCTTGAAAAGAATTCTATGGATGAGAATCCTCAAGGGGAAAACAACTTAAGAAGCCTGGGAAAATTTGAAAAATGAGATTATAAAATCCCAGTTTAGCACAATACCAATGAAGAAGAAAAATAACAGAAGAAATCAGCATAAGGTGCATAAGGAACTCTCTGACAAATTGAAAGACAAAAAGGATAAGTATAAAAAGTAGAAAGAGGGGGACATAACTAAGGCAGAATATCAGCAAATAGCCCAAACCTGTAAAGATGAAGTGAGGAAAGCTAAGGCTCACAATGAAGAAAGACTTGCCACAAAAGTAAAAAATAACAAAAAAAGCTTCTTTCAACATGTTAAAAACAAGAAAAAAGTTAAGGAAACAATTGATCCATTGCTGGGAGAAAGTGGCAAGGTGGTGACAAGCAACAGGAAGAAAGCAGAACTATTTAACTCATTTTTTGCATCCGTCTTTGCACAAAGGGAAAAAAACAGTACAACCTATCAAAAATAGCACCACAAAAATCATATTAGGAACACAAGTTACAATAGGGAAGAAAATGGTAAGTGAGCACTGTCTACCCTAGAGGAGTTCAAATCACCAGGACTGAATGGATTACACCCCAGGGTTCGGAAGGAACTGGCAGATGAGATCTCAGAACCATTGAACTATATCTTTCAGAGATCCTGGAGCACTGGGGAAACTGCCTGAGGACTGGAAAAGAGCTGATGTGCTTCCCATCTTCAAAAAAGGGGAAAAAACAGATCCAGGAAACTACAGACCTATCAGCTTGACCTCAATACCAAGAAAGATTCTGGAAAAGATAATTAAGCAACGAATTAGCAAACACCTAGAAGTAAACAAAGCAATAGCCAAAAGCCAACATGGGTTTGTCAAAAACAGATCATGCCAGCCTAATCTTATTGCATTCTTTGACAAAGTGACAAAATTAGTGGACCAGAGGAATGCCAATGACATAGTTTACTTGGATTTCAGTAAGGCATTTGATAAAGTAGACCATAAACTACTACTAGATAAAGTAGAAAAATGTGGGTTAGACAACATCACCACCAGATGGATTTGTAACTGGCTGACCAACCTCACTCAATGTGTAGTCCTCTGTGGAACTGCATCTACATGGAGGGAAGTATGCAGTGGAGTAAAATTTGCAGATGACACCAAGCTGGCAGGAATAGCCAACACTCCAGAAGATAGGCTTAAGATACAGAAGGATCTTGATAAACTTGAACATTGGGCACTATCTAATAAAATGAAATTCAATGGTAAAAAGAGTAAGGTTATACATTTAGGCAAGAAAAACAAAATGCATAGGTACAGTATAGGTGGTACCTTGCTCAATAGTAGTAACTGTGAGAGGAATCTTGGAATCCTAGTGGATAATCATTTAAATATGAGCCAGCAGTGTGCAGAAGCTGCCAAAAAAGCCAGCACAGTTCTAGGCTACATAAACAGAGGGATAGAATCAAGATCACGTGAAGTGTTAATACCACTTTATAATGCCTTGGTAAGGCCACAATTGGACTACTACACTCAGTTTTGGTCACCACAATGTAAAAAAGATGTGGAGACTCTAGAAAGAGTGCAGAAAAGAACAACAAAGGTGATTAGGGGATTGAAGGCTAAAATATATGAAGAATTGTTGCAGGAACTGGGTATGTTTAGTTTAATGAAAAGAAGGACTAGGGGAGACATGATAGCAGTGTTCCAATATCTCAGGAGTTGCCACAAAGACGAGGGAGTCAAACTATTCTCCAAATCACCTCAGGGTAGAATAAGAAGCAATGGATGGAAACTAATCAAGGAGAGAAGCAACTTAGAACTGAGGAGAAATTTCCTGACAGTTAGAACAATTAATCAGTGGAACAGCTTTCCTCCAGAAGTTGTGAATGCTCCAACACTGGAAGTCTTTAAGAAGATGTTGGATAGCCATTTGGCTGAAATGGTATAGGGTTTCCTGCCTAGGCAAGGGGTTGGACTAGAAGACCTCCAAGGTCCCTTCCAACTCTTATATTGTATTGTAAATAAATTTACAAGGCTGAGAGCCATATCTATATTACGTGTTAAGAATAGCATGTTTTTTTAACCTTTTCCAAATCTTTGTGAACTTTGCATTAATGACTAAGTAATACTTTCCAAATATTCAGCTCTAAGATACAGTTCAGAATAAAAGGTAATTATTTCTCCTTGTCCAGTAGTATCTGACTTTAGGGAGTGGTGCTCATCTCTGTTTCTTAGCCAAAACAACTAGTGTTGTCTGAGGACATTTCTGTAGTCATGTGGCTAGTATGACTATGTGCCAAGATGCATGGGATGCTCTTTTCTTCCCACCAAAGTTGTACTTATTTATCTACTTGCACATCCATGTTTTGAATTGTTAGATGGGCAGAAGCTGAAGAAAATAATGGGAACTCACCCCATCACGTGGCACTCAGATCTCAAACCTGGGCTGTCAGCTTTCCAGCTGATAAGCTCAGTGCCTCTAACCACTGAACTATTGTACCCCCTATAACAGCTCACAATTTTTTTCCTATTAATGTAGGAAAATGTAAGCTAATAAATGAGATGAAATTATCTAGAAAACTTCATGAAGCAGGTCTTATTTAAAAAAAAAATAGTGCTCTCCAGCACTGCAGAATCTAGAACTGTCTACATGGTCAGCACAAGACTGAATAATAAACTTTTGCTAATTACTTTTGTTGACTAATTTACTCCAACATTTAAACTTAGGATTCTGAAAGTTTGATTTCATGTTTCCAAAAGATACAAAAAAGTTAGCAATCATCCAAGGACGTAAGACTTCTGGAGGAAAAAAATGATCTTCACCTTAAGTTGATAGTATTAATAAATGTTATTGTCTTTATTTTTAATAAACCTGCTTCTATAAACAGGGTTGAATTGAATATATAGCAGTCCACTTCAAACAATTTTCTTCAAAAAATTGACTCTGCTGTCCTCTAAGTGGCTGTTATGGACTCTGTTCCAAATTCACCATCATACAAAATGTGAGCTAGGTATTTAGCGACAAAAAGCTTATTTGCAGCTGGGGTGCAAATAGGCACTTCTATTGTACAAAGAAATGACATCTAACTGCAATGCTTTGGGGAACATTGTATGCAACAAAAGTAACTGCCTGTGGAGTGAAAAATCACCCCAGATATTTAAAGCATGCCACTGCTCTATTTACTGCCAGTTAACTATACAGGTTAGCTTTCTTAATCTTTGAGAAAAAATATAATCTTTGTTTTTCCAAAATATATTTGCAAAACTTGTTTTCTTTAATAAAATGTTAAGATTTAGACTGCCCTCCTTAGAACTCCCTATTGAATGAGAGAGAATTACTATTTCTCACCATAGAAAAATTGCATTATGCATATTTTTGGTGGATGAAGTTCCATTTTAATTAAACACTCAATATTAAATATAAAATTTAATTCAGATGTGACAAGTACACATTCTCACTAAATGCTTCTTGAAAGGGCCTAAAGAGAAAATACCTGGCTAAATTACATCTTATTTTCAGACAAATATTGTCATAGGATTTATAGATAAGACTAAGTAAAGAATAGTGAATTGTAGTGGCTTTATGTTTATCCATAGTTTGTATTCAGGCATGTTCCTCAACCATATGTTTTCTGAATCCAGCCAATATATGAACAGATATCTGTCATACATTTTACAGACTGTGTTTAATAGATTGACTGGATGATAATTAGCAGCATTGTCTCTGTTGTTCTTCTGAATATCCTGATCTGGATGGTTTATGATAATAGACTCCAGATATAAAAAGTGAATAGACTTCAAATCTATTTAAAATATTTTAATTATGTTATATTTAGTATCTCATACATATTTACATGGGATTATTTCCTACTTCCTCAATAGGACTTCATTTAGAACAGGTATATGCAAGATTGTGCTGCAAGAATTATGATTCTTGTGATACTTTTATTCACCAGCTCTCTCTTCTTTATTTTTATTTTAAAAGGAAAAGTTTTCAGGAATTCCTTAAGTAACATCTTACAAAATTTCATGAACCATTTGCAAAATTGTTGATTTCTAGGAAGAAACTGTGAACTGAAGATAGTGTCACTAAAAATGGAACTGATAATTGCGGTAAAATCAATATCTACAGAATAGATTGGATTTTCCTAATTCCTTTCTGGACAAGGACAAGATTTGAGATTGCCCACAAGTGTTTTGAGCAGTTGCTCTTCATAAAGAGATTGCTAGACATTGTCTCCAGCAGGTTTAGAGCTCTGGGAGTTGAGGGAATGCCATCTTTCATCGAACGGTGGTTGGCACCTTTATGGATACAGTGCTTCAACACACTAAGTTTTTTAAAATCTTAGTGAAATGAATTTTAAATCCAAGTCTAAGAACTCTAAATAGTTTCTCTTTAATAAATAAGAAAAGAGCAACTAGAAGGTTGAATTTGGAGACTAAGAATACAATTGGATTTGAAATAAGGTTTTTAAATTAATCATAAAAATCCCTTAAGTGGAAAAAAGATTTGGTTTTGAATTCTTCTTTAAAAAAATAAAAGAATCGGACTTTGAAGATTTGACACTAGAAGGACCAAAAATTATCAAAAATTACAATTAAAAGATAACACTTTACTTACTAATACAGAATGGACACAAAACATTTAATATTTGACATATTGAAGGATATTTGTGAACAGTGCCCAGAAGTTAATTGTAAGAATGTCTGACATTATTGATAGTTTGCCTTTAAAAGATTTTATCATAGAGGAACAAGTTTTATCAGATAACACTAAAAGTGACCTAAGAGTGAATTTATAAAAAAAAGAAGACTACAAGAAAGATAAAGAAAAAATGCTGTACTAGTTCGACAAATTAACCTGGCTGATGTCTTAATAATTGAACAGAATTATTAAGACATCAGAATAAGAAACAAAAATCTGGATAATATTGGATTTACAAAAGAAACTTGTTAAAATTTTAAAGACTGTTGTAAGAAGGAAAAAAAGGGGAAAAAAGGAAAAGAAATCAAATTCCCAGACATTATTTGAACGGATTAGGGATCAAGATTATTATAAATAAAATGAAGAAATATAAAGTTGATTTATTTGATCAAGATTAAAATAGATATGTTGTTATCTCTGATAATCCTTAATAGACTTTTTGCTCACAAGGACTGAATGATCTTTTAAGAATTAATTTATAGATAAAGGATGAAATATGGGAAGAGATCATTTGTTGCATTTTAAGAGAAGGTAATAAGTTACCAAAAAAATTTAATACTTGTGGTGAAGGGAAAATCATTTTGATATATTTTTCTTTAATGTTTTATTTTACAAAGATTATAGTAATATTTAATAAAATTACTATTAAAATTATGAATGTGTTGATCCTGTCATGACAGCAATGACAGGTGTTACTGCTCTTGGGAATGCAATAGTGATTGATATGTTTGATTCCATTATTATTCCTGTTAACTTTGACATTCCTAAGGGATCATTCTTGCTTCATTGCAAGCAAGGGAGCAGTGGCCTCTTTTATGGTGCTTGTTCAAGGGAGATTATGTTTCTTTCATTCTTTTTCCTCCTGTCTCATTCCTGTTCCTTCCCTGTCTTCTCCAAGCAACAGACAGCTTTCCAGTGTTACACATTCTATCAAGCTACTGGGGCCTGGAATTTGACAGCTTCCTGATAAGAGGCCTGCAATTCTCTTTATCTCTCCTGTGTGAATTAGCTTTGCTTTAACACCTTTGTCATATGCTCCCCCACCAATGCCCCCCTTTCCTGACACCCCCAGTCAAAGGGGAAGCTGACAGATAAAAAATCTTCTCTGGGGCTAGGATTCTAATTAAACACCTCACCTGCCTGTAGCATATTCCCACCTGGAATTCAGGATTAGTTTAACCCTGGCACAAATGCTTCTAGGTCCTTTTCTTTCTTTTTTTATTCTCTACATTTGCCTCATCTACAGCCTTGTCATATGGGGCAGCAAGCTCTTTAATACTGGGAAACTGAACAAATGTAAGTAAGACAGATTTCCAGTTACTTAAATTCATTTAAAAACTGTTCATTTCCAAAAAAGAGAAGCAAGTCAACAAACCCAATTATACTTTTTTCTGGAAAGAAAAGATGGCATGGTGATATGTAACAGCCTGCTGTGGCGGCAAGAAAAGGGCAACTATGATCAATGGTCAGAAGAAATAAATGGCCCACACTCAGTGGTTTATGTTCCCATTCCTGGGTAATCTCTCAATTGTTAAATGGTGATTCAGTTTCTTAGGCAACCCTGTACTAAACTGAGTTCATTTTTCTTTTTGCTTCGGGCAAACTGTAACAATATCAATTCCTTCCCTAATTTTTAACAGAATAGTGAAAAGGACACACAAGTCTTATACAGTAACGTAACTTCTTCTACTGCATCATTTATGAATGAACGTCTTATTATTTACAATCTCTCAAGTTGTTTTGGTAGCTGATAAAGACACATAATTCACCAGTGACTATACAAGGAAATTTATAAGTTTGTTATAAATGACGAAAAGCAGTGATTGACTGATTCTTAGAGGAATTAGTTATTTAATTATTTTGCCCTTTATCTATATATTGAATTGAATTTTGAATTGAATTTTATTATTTATATGCCGCCCTTCTCCGGGAGGACTCAGGGCAGCGAACAATTCAAAAGGGGGAAAGGGGAACATAAAACGAAATACAAATAATTAAAATCAGCAAGAGTCACACAACCATACTAGTTGAGAGGGGAGGGAACTCATCACACCCAGGCCTGCTGGCAAAGCCAGGTTTTGACGGCTTTTCGGAAGGCCTGGAGAGAGGTGAGGGTCCGAATCCCTGCGGGGAGTTCATTCCAGAGGGCCGGAGCTGCCACAGAGAAGGCCCTCCCCCAGGTAGTAGCCAGATGGCATTGGCTAGTAGATGGAACCCGGAGGAGGCCAACCCTGTGAGATCTAATGGGTCTGTGGGAGGTAATTGGCAGCAGGCGGTCTCTTGCATTTGACTCTTCATTCTTCCTAGATTTTTACTGATATTTTTTAAAAGAAGAAAAGTTCTCATACTATCAATCAAGACATGATAAAGTTATGACACTGCTTCAGAGAACCCGATTTATAACACTGTGTTTCCTTTTACCTCTATTCTGACATTTGTAATGAGCATGCAGGCCTAAGATCTTTTTAGCCATCCACATTTTAAGGTTGATACTGATTACAGCTTACATGATTTTGACAATGAAATAGCTAGGCTTATTTTCCTCTCATGGAAAATTGATTTACATCTTGCTTATATCAGTTTTACTACCTAATGGTGCTTCTCCATGGTTCATTCAGTGAGATCACCATTTAGAACTATCCTTCCAAAAGAAAACATTTATCAAAAACAGGACCTTATTTCTGGTTGCCCCAAAGTTATAAAATATATACCCTTAAGGTGTCTGTTTGTCTTTTTCCTGCTTTTATTTGTGGAGGTAGAGAAATATTAAATTCTACCAAGCATCTGTATGCCTTCAGAATGCCGGCATTTTCTTTTCTTTTCTTGAGATTTTAAATTATTGAGGTTTAAATTATTGCTTTTAGTTTAAATAAGTTTCCTGTGGGGTGAGTAGGGGTAAACTATTTTATCACAAAGGTTGTGGTTCTTTTTTTTTTAAATGAAGTCTGGAAATGTCACAAATAAATAAATTCCCAACCTTTTTACATTAGCAAAACTGATTTTTATTATACCTTCCCCTATCATCTTACCGAACTATTCTGGCACTGTACACTTGAGCTATTGAAGCGAAGAGCAGGTACACGATGAATCACTCCTTGGATATTGAGAACACATTCATATCCACGCTGGCCAGATTGCGGTTGGGGTAAATTCCTAGCTTTCAGTGTGATGGGCTTCACTTCACCAACAGGGATCAAAATTTCTTCTGTAGGAAATAACTGTGGGCAGTCCTAGAAAATACAAACAGAAAAAAAGTTATTCAGATACAGATGTGGGCTTTTGTATTCAATATATTTGAAATTTGTTATAGAATCTGAGAAACAACATCATGAAAACAATTACCCAGTCTTGGATCTAGTCCCCCCCCCCCCCCCAAAAAAAAAAGTTGCATGGAAATTCGGAAAATACTGTATTATTTTTACTTCAAATAATCAGAATTGTGAAAGATAAGGAGGGAAACAAGAGACAAATTGCTTCCTGGTTAATCTTCATTGACTGCATGCTGTATTATTAAATCTCTTAATAGTATCCCTCCTGGCTATGCTGCTAATGTCATTTTTCCCCAATAGCAGAAATTACTATTTTAAAAAAAGGAAAAAGAAAAAAAATCATTTGGAAGGAAAACACCAATTAAATGTATTCATCAACTTTTTTTCTGAAGAATTCTTCCAACATGGCTTACAAGCAGCAGCATTTGTTTTTACTGATGTTTTTGATGATGAAATTATGTAGGTAAAAATTAAAGAACTCAAATAAACACATACCATCATAACACATACCACATATCATCTTAAATCCAAGAAAGGTTACAGATGTTTCAAGAAAAATTGCAGTAAAAGGCACTATGTCATCTGTGCATTTTTTCCCATCACCTCACACTAAAACAACTGATATTAAGGGGGTATTTCATGTTGAGAACAATTAAAACAATTAAATTAGACAACAATTAGAACAATTAAAACTCATATAGGAGTCACTATTCTATTTTTTTTAATTTTAAAAAGCTTGATTTATAACAATGTTGATAATGATGAGTCAAAGTAGGTATATACTAATTTCTCTTTGAAAAATTTCTCAATATAAGAGATAGTGATTCATCTAGAATTAAGATGTCAGGGGCAAGGCAGACTACTTAAATATATCTAGATAAACTCAAAGCAAAGGTGTGAGTTAATCTGACATTCATCATCTGAAAATGGAGGTACTTGATGAATAAGATGACTTTGAAGGCCGATGTTTTGGTGTAGGATTGCTCTCAAGTGAGATCAGGCTCAAGTAACATCAAAATAGGGAACTAACTAGTAAATTGTTATCAGCAGTATACCAAAGCTGTCACAAATGTTTTAGTGAAAGATGTTTTTGTCCTCAATTTTTTAAATCTTCACAGAGACTTCATTGCTTGTTTAGGAGTAAGTAATCAAAAGGGACAGCTGGGAAAAGGAATATTCCTGAATAGATGTGCAAGAAAATCTTGTAACCAGGCACATTTTTATTTCTCAACTTTTTGAATTCTAAGACATACAGTATATGCTTATACGGTTCAGTGCTTCTAGATCAGCTTTAGGCTGAATCGTCATTGATTTGTTGTCCTGGTAGAGGCAGGTGCATACATAGTTTTCCAAATGAATTATGTTTAATATATTCCAAAGTCTTTCCCTCTTCTTTGAATGAAGATTTAGCCAGGGTTTCATTAAAATGGATCATGCTGGTTGCAGTTAAACATCCTAGTTTCTCTTGGGATACTAAAATACCTAGAGTGAGGATGCAGAAGCAATGGTAATAGTGGCTGGAGTTATTGGGATCCAACCTAGTTCTACTCACATATAATTTCTAATTAAGACTGGATTTTTAAATTAAAAATACAGTTGTACTAAATATATCTGATTTAGTAAGTCTTCACCAATATTTTACAGTTAGATAAGCATGCATGTACTTCACATTTCTGTGGAATGATTCAGTGGTGGGATTCAAATTTTTTTACTACCCATTCTGTGGGCGTGGCTTGGTGAGTGTGGCATGGTGGGCGTGACGTGGCTTGATGGGTGTGGCAGGGGAAGGATTCTGTACAATATCCATTCCCACCCCACTCGAAGGGAAGGATTCTGTAAAATCTCCATTCCCACCCCACTCGAGGGGAAGGATTCTGCAAAATCCCCATATCCTCCTGATCAGCTGGAACTCAGGAAGCAGAGAATAGATGGGAGCAGGGCCAGTCAGAGGAGTTATTTACCAGTTCTCCGAACTACTCAAAATTTCCACTATCAGTTCTCTAGAACTGGTCAGAACCTGCTGTATACCAACTCTGGAATGATTGAAATAAATGAGTGTAACACACGTCAAGAATTTCCAATTGTTCTCAATATAATTTAGGTTTCTGTAAAAATAAAAGCCTTTCACCTAAAAATCAGGAGAAAGAAGTTTACAATTTTCCCCATTTAACTGACACTGAATTCCATTCCACTTAATGACACTCTTTTCAAATAGACAAGTATTTTCTTTTTAAAGGATATGTTCTATTTAGCACTGAAATATGAAGCATTTTTCAAAATGACAGATATGAATTTTTGACAAATACACCAGTTAATATATTAATGTACTTTGAGAACTTCTTCAGTGATCTTTTATCATTTAACTGGTTTCAAAAACAAGAAAGCTAAAATATATAATTCAAAGCACTCACAACTTTCAGAATAAATGACTCATGCAATTACAAAGCGTGCCCTGCAGCATAATTTGTTAACAGGAAATGACAACTCTACTATTTGCTAATTAGCACATGGAAATTTTCAGTTTATGACATCACAATCTGTACAAAATTTTATTTCCCTGATATTACTTTTTTAAATTAAGAATTTATAGCACTTTTCAAAAATTAAATCCAGTATAGTGAACATTCTGTTCAAATTTATTTTTCTTTTAGCTCCTGTGCTTTGAACCTATGCTTTGAACCCATTTGTAGGAATTCCTCAAAGAAACTTTTAGTATTCGAATTGTTGGTTTTTACAACTATATAGGCTTAAAAACGGCTAAAGTTTCAAGACTTATGAAAAGTCATGGCTTGAAAAGCTTCAGAATTATCACAGTGATTCATCAGACTGTTTATCCAATCTATAAAAAAACTACACAACTAAATGTCTAAGACTAATTAATTAGCTAAAAACCTGTTGAGAAACACTAGGTATCTGAAAAAGAGTTTACAAAAACATGAGCCACAAACAGATACAGGCGGTCCTTGACATAAGAGCAATTTCTTATAAATTTCTTTGCAGCGTTTCTTTAGATATAATTTCTGCTCTTCTCTGGAATGCAGCATTTAGTTGTGCAGTTTTTCCACTATTAAATAGACAATATAGCTTTAGTGTGCCAAATGGAGGATTGTGACATATAATAAAAGAAAATGCTAAAGAGCATGAATTGAATGAAGTTAAAAATAGATATGTTGTATGCCTTCCAAACTAACATAAAGGGGAAGGATGTGATAGATTTTAATAAAAGTGGACTGATTTTAATGAATGAAAGGACTAAGTGCATTAGCACTCCTATGATTCCTAACATGCAATCACCTGCATGGCATTTGGTCAATCTGTGTTATATAATGAGAGATGTAGTCCAAACCCTGTGGTGGATGTCAGATTGGGAAAAACATGCATGCATAAATTCATAATAAATCTTTAATTATCTGTGGTACTTAGACAATTGGTATAGTAAGATTTTAGGAAAAACCTATCTAAGGGCTTCTGAATCAGAGGGTGTGAGAGAAAAAGACTGCAAGGTGATTTTCTACTTTTGCCCTTTTGTCTATAGTTTGTCTATACTCCACATTGATTTTATTTCATTTTCGTTTTAAGACCAAACTACTCAAAACTGTATTCTGTGAAATGTCAATATAATTCGTGACCTGACAAATGCGCACACAACAAAACCGCGCCAACAAAACCGCGGCACTAAAACCACGATATCATCAACGCGACGTCATCAACGCGCTGACAGCGCGATTTAAGGTAAGGTAAGGGTTAGGTTTAGGGTTAGGTTTAGGTTTAGGTTTAGGGTTAGGGTTAGGGTTAGGGTTAGGGTTAGGGTTAGGGTTAGGGTTAGGGTTAGGGTTAGGTTTAGGGTTAGGGTTAAGTTTAGGGTTAGGGTTAGGGTTGGGGTTAGGGTTAGGGTTAGGTTTACAGCGCGCTTCTGTCGGCACGCTGTTGTCGGCACACTTCAGCGCTCATTCATCTGCGCGGTTTAGAACCCGCGGTTTTGTCACCGCGGTTTAATCGGGTGCACTTTTGTCGTTCGCCTATTTTGTCGGTGAATCAATATAATTAGCCTAAGATCTTTTAAAGCTTTAAAGTATGAAATATATAAAGGTATAATATTTTGTAGAAATTCATTGATTAAGCTTATTGTGAAAGACCAATAACAAAAAATAAGAAATAAGAAAAAGAAAACTGATGTAAAATGATGTATTAGTTCAAATCAAGAATCTAACATGCACATTATTTTTCTTTTTATTTCCAAATATTCAACACTCTGCCTAATTCTGGCATGGATTTGCTATATGCATACCACTGGATCATGGTCTATTACACATTACATTTTTAAAATCTCAGGAATAATAAATAATTATTCCTGAGATATTCAATTAGACACATTTTAGAAAGCATAAATCTATTACATCTAATCAATATAAAATCATTTCCTTGATAAGCTAAGAGTAACTATTTGACATGTTTTGATTGCCAACATGTAGCTAAAACCTTCTGAATTGGCTTATGTAAACAAACACCTTTAGGACAAAGTAAATTTGTAGAAGATAATTCTTATTTTAATTCCTACCCACAAATATGTGTCCATTTTAATTTGTTTTTTGAGAGTTGGGTGGCATACATGTTTAACTGCTGCTGCTGCTGCTGCTGCTGCTGCTGCTGCTACTACTACTACTACTACTACTACTACTAGTCAAGAAAAAGGTTAGATGTCCATAAGAAGCCCATAAATCACTATAATTACTTGTGTGCACATTACACACCTAGCCTTAATTTATTTAGATAAAACATTTACATAACCAATTGTGGGCAGATCCCAATCAGATTTTGAAGTCTTTCAAGAATTATATCAGTTCAGTTCAGTTCAGTTCAGTTTATTAAATTTCTATGCCGCCCTTTCCCCCTGAAGGGGACTCAGGGCGGCTCACAACTCAAACCGGGGAGGAGGATACAGACAAAAGATTTAAAACAACAACATAACAATATATAATTTAAAACTCACAACAGTCATACCATTCGAGACGGGGGCAACGGCTCTTTAGCCCCAGGCCTGTCAGAACAACCAGGTTTTAAGGGCTTTGCGGAAGGCCTGGAGGGTGGTGATGGTTCGAATCTCCACGGGGAGTTCGTTCCAGAGGGACGAACATTATATCACCTTATAATGCAATTTTTCATTCTCATAAAAGGATAAAACTAAGGTGACTAGATGACCCGATTTCAGCATGACAAGCACGCTTTATAACAATTTTTCCCGTGTCCCTCCGCGTTTTAAAAAAGTCCCGATTTTCTGGCTTCATGTTGAAAGCCCAGTGGACTTGCTTAACAAATCCTAACCAGGGCAAGACAAAAGACACCCTGTCTAATCCCCCCCTCTCTCTGTCTCAGTACTTTCATTGAAGATATTAAAACATTAAAGCAACAAAACGGATTCCCCCCCCGTGCCGCGCCACATTGCATTTACCTCATTTTATAAGAAAAAAATGATCTAGTACCATAGAGCTGCAGGAAATGGCTAGAGAGGTTGCCAGTGTTACTTCCTGGATTTTCCGGAGGGGAGGGGCACAGAGGTTGGAGGACTGCTCTAAAATGGTGGGAAAGTTTCAATTTGCTCAGTTCTTTGTATTAACATCTATATCATTTTGGATTGACTTGGAGTTTCTGCCTGCTGGTAAGTGTGCTGGGTTTTTTTCTTTTATTTTTTAATGCATTTTAAAATAATGTAGGTTTTTAAAAATGTGCAGCTGCTGTTTTTTTATTCAAAACAATATGTGTAACACTATGATGTGCCATGGAAAAAAACATTAAAAAAAACCCTGAAAGAACAAAAGGTTTTTTTTAGGGTATTTTCCTGATCAAAACTATAATTGTTTCTGCATGACACCCTTAATCACAAATAGCCAACTACACTTCATTCTAAATAGTTTTATTTCCTTTATTGTATGTGATTATTCAAGTCCAAAAACTGAGTTAATTGGATAAACTCAGCTCCACAATTTACTAAATATACAGTTACAGGAATTTCATGTATAGTATGCTGTCTCTTAGGGTTTATTGACCATAGGAGAATAATATGGGAGGGATTTGATGTAAAATAAGCTCTTTTAATAAATTCAAAATCAACGCAGCAGACAAAACATGGGAGTGAACATAATACACACTTTAACAATATTTTTTTTTCTTTTAGCCATCAAATACTGCAGCAAGTGTGTCAGTAATAATAGCAAGACAGGCATAGGATTTTCCAGCCAGGTTAATTTTACTTTTTTATGGTTTTGATGTTGTATTTAATTTTATCTGTATTAGAAACTTATGAAGGCTGTGCAACATTTTGAGGTGATATAGAGTATGTAAAGGCATGAATACAGTAGAACCTCTGGTCACAACCATAATTCGTTCCATAACTTTGGTCGCAAACTGATTTGGTCATGAATCAAACCTAATTTTGGAAATTTGGCGCTTACAAAAAAATGGTGCAGAAGGGGAAATCAGCAGTGGGGAGAAGGTGAATATTTTGGTCAGAAGCGTTCGTGATCAGAGGTTCTACTGTATAACATCTTCACTTAAGACTTAAGATTCACTTAAGATATAACATCTTCACTTAAGATTCATTTAAGAACTGTGGTAAGAAAGGTGGTATAGTGACCAAAGTTACAATGGCATTGAAAAAAGTGACTGATGACCATTTTTCACACTTAGCGACCATTTTCACACTTAGCGACGTTGCAGCATCCTCATGGTCACAAGATCAAAAATTTGATGTTTGGCAACAGATTTGTATTTATGATGGTTTCAGTGTCCTGGGGTCATATAATCACCTTTTGACAAAGTCAAATGGGGAAACCAGATTCACTTATGTTACTAACTTATCAGCTGCATTTATTCACTTAAGAACTGTGGCAAGAAAGGTGGTATAATGGGCTTAGTGACCAAAGTTACAATGGCATTGAAAAAAGTGACTGATGACCATTTTTCACACTTAGCAATCATTTTCACACTTAGCGACTGTTGCAGCATCCTCATGGTCACGTGATCAAAATTTGGATGTTTGGCAACAGTTACAATTTATATTTGTAAATTGTAGTTATGTTGAAATAAAAAAACATTACAATACTATTTTTGCGTTGTATGAAAATTTTTGTTGCTCCGTATAAAATTTTTAATCAAGCCCCCCCCCCCCCCCCGGTCAAAGGTGTCCCTCTTTACCAATCTGAAAATCTGGTCACCTTAAGTAAAACATAATTTTGATTTTGAGGACTCAAACCAAATGTATACATTGCTCTTTTCAAATGTATGTCAATGTATGTATGGTTCTGAAATAGCCAACACTCAATTATAATGATATATTGGAGTACGAGTAGACTTGGATGTTCTATCATATACCTGATATGCAGATAATTTATATTATTGTTTCAGACGTTTGCAAAATCTGTCAAGAAAAACTGAATAAGCTGACCTGGATCTTTACTGGCCTATGAATTTCAATTCCTTGCAAAAAGATCTAGGTACTTAAAGGTTCTTTCAGTTTTAAAGAACTGGTTTCTAAATGTTATAATATATATATATATATATATATATATATATATATATATATATATATATATATATATATATATATATATATATATATATATATATATATATATATATATATATATATATATATATATCATCTATATCTATATCTATATCTATATCTATATCTATATCTATATCTATATCTATATCTATCTATATCTATATCTATATCTATATCTATATCTATATCTATCTATCTATCTATCTATCTATCTATCTATCTATCTATCTATCTATCTATCTATATATTATACTATTATTATATAATATGATTTTTATAATATATAATTTATATAACATGATTATTATTATAAGGAGCTTCAGACCAGGCTAGAAACATAATCAGCTATTATCTAAATATTTCCAAGGAAAATAAATGGAATACAATTCAGTTTAACCTTTCAAAAACTTTGAATATTCTCATCTTCCTGAATAAGTGCATACATGTAAAAACACAATTTGTACAGAATGGATACCAATGGAAGATAATCCCCTAATTTATTAGAATAATTGTCAATTATCCCAAGAGGTTACACTTTAGGTTAGATAACAATACACTGAACATTAATAAAAATATAATCTCCTTAAATAAGATTATACTGAGATATTTCATAATAATAAAATAATAATTATATGACTATGACTTTGTGTCCACCTTTTAAATTTTACCACTTTCCCAGGCACTTTTTTGTTATGATTTCCACACTACCATAAAATGACAAGCATTTTTTTATATTTTTGCCCGCATAAATGTTTCATGTTACAGAACTAATTTAATGCTAGATATCACCAGTGAATGCTGTTAACAGTGTTTCAGTCAAAGGCTTTTAGTGTGACAGCTTAACTGAACAATCCATTGCAGGATTTTGTAGGAAAGACAAATTCCATAGTTCCTTTATTTCATTGGTATAATCTTCTTAATTGTTGGAATCCTGAGTGAAGATCCATGTTATGGAAATAATGGATGAAAAGAACATAATTATTTTCTTTCATTATAATATCTCCACAAACATGTCCAATCAGTTTTGGAGGCTGGTCAAAAGCTTATTATATTTTGGATCATGAAAAGATAGAAGATAAATAATTCAAAAGTCAAGTATGATAATATATTAATTGATTTAATATAATTATCAATCATCATATGAGCCGAGGTGGCGCAGTGGTTAGAGTGCAGTACTGCAGGCCACTTCAGCTGACTGTTATCTGCAGTTCAGCGGTTCTAATCTCACTGGATCAAGGTTGACTCAGCCTTCCATCCTTCCGAGGTGGGTGAAATGAGGACCCAGACTGTGGGGGGGTGATACGCTGACTCTGTAAACCGCTTAGAGAGGGTTGAAAGCCCTATGAAGCGGTATATAAGTCTAACTGCTATTGCTATCCCAGTCAATTAAGATTTTAATACAATTGTTGCAACTTTCAGGCAAGACCAAAAGCATATTAAAAAGATGGGATCACATGTAATTTGTATGGGGACGATATACAACATAATGGGATCCTCTTCTGAAATATAGCCCATATTCTAAGTACCTTTGGAGAAAGTGGTATTTTCAACAGCTCCTTACTAGAAATTTCAGTATTGGCCAGATCATTTCTGTTCTACCCTGTGTAGAGATTTTAAACATAATTAGCACTTTGAATTGGACTTGGAAGCCTACTAGTAGCCAAATGCAACAACTTATTAGAACTCAGGAGAAATTGGGTGTGTTTAGTTTAATGAAAAGATGGACTAGGGGAGACATGATAGCAGTGTTCCAATATCTCAGGAGTTGCCACAAAGAAGAGGGAGTCAAACTATTCTCCAAATCACCAGAGGGTAGAACAAGAAGCAATGGGTAGAAACTAATCAAGGAGAGAAGCAACTTAGAACTGAGGAGAAATTTCCTGACAGTTAGAACAATTAATCAGTGGAACAGCTTTCCTCCAGAAGTTGGGAATGACCTAACACTGGAAGTCTTTAAGAAGATGTTGGATAGCCATTTGTCTGAAATGGTATAGGATATCCTGCCTAGGCAGGACTAGAAGACCTCCAAGGTCCCTTTCAACTCTGCTATTGTATTGTATTAAAATTGATGCTACCCTGAAATATTGACCCTAAGTAATGACACTCCATAGAAGTTGCAGCATCAAAATTGTTTCCAAAGACAGCTCTATATAAAATGTGTTGTCATCTATGTGACTGAATCCTGACTGAAAAAGATCCAGATAAAACCATTGCAAATTCTCTTTAGTGAATCGCCTTTCCTTTCTCAAAAACAAAAGGGTAGAAGTGACAGAGATTGCATAGTTGATGGAGAACATTATCAAACAAGTCACTCAAATCAAGAGATTTCATCAAAAGAAGTTGTACTATTCTTCTTTTCAAGCCAGGTGGCATCACTTGTTAATTTAATGAACCTCTCAAGTAATGTTGTACTTCCTAGTTGCCAAAAGATTCAAGAAAACATGGATCTAGATGCCTCGTTACCCATGTGGCAACCAACAGATTGTCATCTGAGAATCTTACAGATATCTATAACCACTGTTTCTTCCCCTTTCAAGTTTTCATGCTTGCTGCACAATATAAAACCTGGCAGGGCAGATTTACAGGAGGGTTACTTCCCTGTCATTACCTACCCAGATCTTAATAAAAAGTGCCAGGTCTATGTCTTCATATGTTCCCATATTTTAGATGGATGCGGTCTTATTCGGCACAGAACTAGAGTCCATTAAAAAACGCTCAAAACCAAAGGGCTCATGATAGTTGATTTTTATAAACTTTAGACAACCCAAAGCCAAGAACCTTAAATGACTGAATCCTTTGTTAAAAGATTGAAAAGGCTTTAAAATATTAAAAGAAGAAACTTTTTCTAATTTTCCAGAAAATAAATTTGGTGGGAATATGAGAGTAAATGTCTTCCTGGCTACTGATCTCTCTCTCTCTTTTAATCTTATTTGAAAAGGCTTTTGTTGGATAAGCTGATTTTCTTGTTTTGCGCTTTTTACTCTGTGTGTATGTGTGTGTGCGCGTGTGCGTGCACACGCGCACGCGCACACACATGCACGGATACACCCAGGTTGCATATCTTGCATATCACAGTTTGATAAAGCAGTGAGAAAAAGCTACATATTCTTTTCTTATTTATTCAACTTCCAATATATGCTGAATATACATTAAGGAAGTAAATGGAAGAAGATAAGCATGATTTTAAAATTGGAGGAAGAAACATCAATAACGTATGCTATGCTGACAACACTACTTTCTTAGCAAAGGACCTGCAAATTGTAATAAGAGTCAAAAACTGCAGTGAAAGAATGGGACTAAGATTTAAATATTAAGGAAAGTAAACTAACAACAGATTCAACCAGCAGCCTTAGAATTGGCAATGAAGATACTGAAATGGAAAATCAATTTAGTATCAACCAAGTAATTGAAGTCCAAACTTCAATTAGAGTGCCAAGATTGAGAAATACTGGTCTATTGGGATAGGAATGTGTTTCCTCCCACCTCCCCCTCATGAAAAATTTGAACAGAATAAATATCTGAAAAAAAGTTAATAAAGCTAATGAATTAATTGCTTTACAGTATGAGAGTATACTCAAGTCTTCAATTCTACAGTTTAGCTTATAGATTATACTTATTCTCCCCAGAATCAAATCTGAAATTCAGAAGATGGGAAAATAGGATAGGAAGGGAATGCTTTTCCAAGAAATGTTATAGCTACTTCATTGTTACTACTTCAGCAAATAACTAAAACTTGGCTTTTTAATAAACTTTCTTCTACAAAAGTTTATTTATTTTCAGTTTTGTATAGTTGGGGAATAATTTTAGAAATTCTCTAATGGCTGTTTTATACTTTTTAAAATAGTCTGTTTCTCAATTTGAAGGGTATTAGATAGAAAGGTAGGATAGAAACACTTTAAGAAATAAGCATAACAACTGATTCTGCCCACAAAGTGAATCATACTGTTTTCAGTGAATGCCTTGGACAAAATTGAAGTCATACATCCTCATTGTCAGAGCTGGCTAGTTCCACAATCTTAAGTATATGGTTTTTTAACTGTGTTAAATAATAAATCTGCTAGAGTGCAAAGAGAAGGATTCACACAGTGCAAATATATTTGAGTGGCTGTAGAGTGCAAATCTGCCTCTAAGCATTAATGGAGAACAAAATGGTAAAACATGAAAGTGCCTCTTTTTCAATAGTTTTGAAAACTATAACCTTACTTTAAAAGGTTTAAGGTTGCTTTCATTTTGCCACAAACAAACAAAAAATATTCTGGTATCTGAGTATTACTATCTGCAAAGTCTTTTTAGAGTAACTAAATTGTTCCATAGCTCTCACATTCAGCAATTCAATTATTTTGAAGAGGCTCAATAAATTAATTTATTAAGTTAGATGGGGGTCTGTGCAATTGATGCATAGAGAAAATAGAAACAATGATTTGTGTCATCACAGTTATGGTTAGCAAAGGGATTCTTCAAAGTAGCTTAACGCAAAGGCTCAACATAGACCAATGAAAGAAAGGAAGTGCCAACAAAAGAGCATAGTCAGGAAGCAATAAACAAACATTCAAAGGATGAGGCATAGATGTCTTTCCAAATATATCATAGATAAGTCTTTGAGTCATTAAAAGAATTCTAAAAGAACTACATTTTTTAAAAAAAATATTAAATCTCCTTGACCCCACAATTATTCTTATTTAGCTCAACTTACTTAAGAAACTGTTTTTAACATCTTATCTAAATCACACTTTTTATAATAAAAGTTAAGAGTTTCTTTACAATTGAAATCCCAGTTGTCACTTCTTTATTCTAGACTGGATAAATCATTTTTTTTTCTGTGTCTCTCCCCTTCTTGTTCATTTCCTCAACCTACAAATTAGGAAATTTTGCTTCCAAAGTACTAAATAGAATTCTATTGCAGAACAGCTGAGAAAGTGCATATTCATAAAAACAGATTGGTCCTTATTGCCATTTTAGAAAGAAGATTCATGCATTTAAAACTTTTTGTTGGTCCTCAAAGCTGACAATTCTTTCTGGGTATGCAAGTCATTTGGATTCATTTCTGATAAAAAGCATCAATAATCACTTCTAAACAGACAATTCTGTTGTCAGCCCTAATAACTTTTACATTCATACTGTGTATACATATATCTGCTATTCTAGAGAATCACTTTTTAAAAGATTGCTATTTTTCTTTGGGTATATTTGCACTATAACTGCATTATAACTAGAACAAAAATTTAATTTTTCCTTATTATTTTCTTGCATTTTATTCTCTTCAACCTCATTGTTGGTTAGACTCCACATTTATGAGATTCAATTAAAACTAATTATTTCTACTGGCAATCTGAAATATATGTTAATTTTCTCATCAAAGGAAGACACTTTACACCTCTCATCTTTTCAAAATATTGATGGCTTAACATTTTTATGTAAAAAAGAAAAAATGATTTTTTTTGCCTTGGCCTTAAGGATACTATGTCATCCTTTTCAATTACTAATCCCAAATATTCTCTGTTTTTAGTAATACAATTTCCAGTGCAAACTACAGCTGTGGGTCACTTTTTTCCCCAATTTCAAAATAAGAAGCAAAGTATGAATGCCTCTATATCATATCTATGTCCCAATTCAGATTGATTCCCTGATGCTGGCAATTTGTGAATTTATTTGAAGAAAGCCCATGTTTAATTTAGCCATCATCTATTCATTAAGCTTGGGTAGCTATCTACCCTAAAAACTTTCTTACTACAGCCCCTGCTAAAATCTTAAAAGAAGCACTTCTTCTGTCAACCATTGTTGACTAGATTCCATCTCAATAGCAGATATTCTTAATCCTAATTCATATCAGCATCATGAAATATGCTTATAATATCAATAAGTTTAAATTAGTTTTAACTATATCAAAACAAAAAAGCTAAAATAGAGAATATGACCAAACACTGTGAGGGTAAAATGTACTTCAGTGCATAACCTTTTCCCAGACCGTTCTGAGCCTAATAATATAAAATCCTTTTCTTTTTAGTTCTATTACTGAGATTCTCAGTTAAAACACGACGAAAACAGCTTTCAAAATATATCTCTCATGGTTCTGCAGGAATAATTTCTCTGAGATGTCTGTCTGTGTAAACTGATGCTGTGTTACTGCCTAAAGGTAGAAAACTGATCTTTCCTGAAATAAATGATGGGAATTATTATCATATCAAATATATGTTATTTACAGCCAACAGAGAGTCATTAGTGTTTTTCACAGTTGGTATTCTTCCAAATATAGCTGGCTTGAACTGTACTATGAATTTATAGAGATTTGCAATCTCAATATATATTCATATTCATATTCCAACATATCTTGTGTAGGAATGAGATCATCAACCAAGTTTCTCTGTTTCTTTCACCCTACGTTGTCAAAATGTGAAGTGGGAATGGGAAAAGGGAGTTCAGTTAAATCACAAGGCAGACATTTAAGACTTGTACCAGAACTGTGTTGTCCATAGTTTCTAAATCCAGTGTTTATACCTCAGAAACATTGATCCGTCCTTCCTGAAAAGAGCATGTTGTTGGATCATGAGTGCACAGATTTCGATATTTGCACCAGTGACAGCGAAAAGCACTGTTGACACAAGACAGGCATCTGCCAAGAAAAGAACATAGGCAAATATGATTATTATTTATAATGCCTGATAAATAATAGTATTATTGGTAAGCCAGCAACACTTTATATATTTTCTTAAACAGAACAAATATTTCATTTGAAAAAAGTTTGTAGCTCTCATGTACCATGGTTACATAGCTTTAATACTTGGCAGAAAAATTGACTTTGTGATAATCTCTTAGGACAGGTAAGAAGCATTACCATGTTTTCAGGGTATTTTGCCTATGACCAGTGCCTTTAAACCAAAGCCATTAAGTTCACATAACATAGGTTCCTGTATTTTGGGGTTTATTACAAAGATCTTTTATTTCAATATATCGTATCTTAGAATCTCAACAGCTAAGAAAATTTCCTGATTCAAATCTTAGCTTCTCTAAAATTCACTTGGTTGCCAAATATATTCTCTAAATTTTAGGCTCCATGGTATAGATATACTAACACCTGATTAATGCAAGCAGTTATTTGGTGAAAGTCTGATATTCCAGTTAAACCGTTTCCAATCTAGACAGGGACGTGCAGTCACTAGAGGCAAGGGAGGCGGGGCCTCACCAGTCTCCTCAGGGAAAGGAAAGAATTTTAAATATTTTTTTTAAGTAATTAAAGCCAGGGTAGTTGCTACCAGATTTCAAGTCACAGTGGCTTGGTGTCTGCTCTCAGTATTAACTAGGAGGAGACCAGAGAACTCAGGGCCTCCTTTGCATAAGGAATTTTTCGCCTTTTAAAAGTTAAGAAAGAGTTAAAAAGCAAAAAATTCCATATGCAAAGGAGGCACTGATTCTCCCACCTCCTGATCGGGGAGCAGCGAATCATGCCTTATGAGCATGCTTACATTGAGCACACTTACATGGGGCGGACAAGAGGAGAGTTGAGAGAGTTTCCACAGCTGGAAAGGAATGTGGATCGGACAGAGGGAGGGGGGATTCCAATTTATTGTAATTAAGTATGTAATTTTTTTATTGTAGAGAGTGTGTGTGTGTGTGTGTGTGTGTGTTTCTTTCTTCACAGCGGTCCAGTGGGGTTGGAGGAGGTGGGGGGGCGAGGCAGCGTAGCGCGGAGGTGGCAGGGACGTTCTCGCCGCTGTGTCCCAACAGGCCAGGTGTCTCATGTTTATGTCCGCCATAAACGCGAGACGCCTGGCCTGTTGGACACAGTAGTGGCGGGGGGAGGAATGGGCTGGGTGGGCTGGCTGGCTGGGGAGGGCCCTTTAAATCCCTGCTGCCGCGTCTTCCCAGCAAGACTTCCTTTCGGTTCGCAGTTTCCCTTGCCTGCCTTAACTAACTTTAGAGTTCCGGCAGACAGGGCTCGGCCGCCATTAAGTGAAACATGTTTCACTGAATGGTGGCCGAGCCCATGCCTTTAAGTGCTGGCTTGCCTTCCGAGTGTCCCGGCTCCATCTGAGATGCTTCTCGCCACCGTCATGCTCCACTGCCTTGCCCCCCCGCCTCCTCCGACGAACAATCCTGCTGCCCCGGCCTACAGCCAGCCCATCACCGAGCAGAGAGGACGAAGAGGAGGAGGAAAAGAGCAGTGAGTCCAGGCAGGGAGCAGGTCGGGCAGGGGGTGGGTGGGCTGGCTGCAGACCGGGGCAGCAGGTGGGCTGGCTGCAGGCCAGGGCAGCAGGCAAGGCGGTGGAGCGTGACGGTGGTGAGAAGCAACACCCCTGCCACTGTGTCCGACAGGCGTCTCGCATTTATGTCCACCATAAATGTGAGACATCTGTCGGACACAGCGGCGGGGACATTGCTTCTTGCCGCTGCTGAGGTCTTTACTCACCAACGGTAACCCTCACCACACGTCACTGAATCTAGAGCATTTACTTGGGAGCATTTACTTGCAAATAAAAAGGAAAATGTTGCTGATTTTTTTCTCTTTAGTCTGAAGTGTTTATGAACTGAGCCAGATGGAATCTCAAGATACTCAGCCTATACAGATGACCTTCCTAAACATCTTGCCCTAGTGCTTGGATATGCCCAAGTGAGTTAATTCTGTTCCATCAATATTGGAATATCAAATTTTAATGGATAGGTTTCATATAAGGGAAATATTTAAGGATGAAAACAGAATGAATAATCAGACCTCTGGTTTCTGATCAGGGGATCAGAAAAGAAGGATGATGATGAAAGCACTTGGGGGTATGGTATGGTAATACCCTTAAAATTCATGAAGGCAGTTTCAATGGAATATTGCTCTTCCTCTTCCCAAAAAAGAGGACCAACAAGAAGAGATGAGTTCATCTTCATTGCAAATGTTCAAGATTCTTTGCCATTGCTTGTACAAAAAAATAAATCATACTTAAATGTGTTATGGCTTAATATCAGTGGCTTAATATACACTTGTTTATCCTTTCCTTCAACTAATTCTTACCAAATCAGGGAGAGTTTACTAGATTAATTACAGGGACCAGTTTTCTCCACGTGACAGCTGAAAGATTTTGAATCCCCCTCCCCAATTCCTGGTCTTCTGGCTAATTAGTCTGAGTTCTGTAAAAGATTCCAATACCTCAAACAGATAATTCTTCATTTTCAAATTCAAAAAGGTTTAGTGAGCATCCCACCTCTTATTTGCAAAACACACATAAACCCTGTTGGTCCACCTTTAATCCTCAACTGCAGTCTGCTTTTTCTTTTTCTGAAATGACTTTTAAAAACTTATTCTAATCATACACATACAAATCTAACGGGGTGGGAATTTTAAGCAGCATGAACGTATTTAATTACTCACTTATTTGACACATTTCTGACTCTTTTTAGTTCTCTTGAAAGGAATTTGAATGACATGCTCTTTAGTTTCCATTTCCCAGATCAAAATGAATCTTTATGATCTTAGCATGTAAGTGCTGCTATTAGATACTGATACTGAGCATATATTTTTATTATATTGGGCATTGAATATATATATATATATATTTATTATGAGTTGAAATACCTTAGAATGCCTTCTTACACTTTGAGTGGTCAAACTAGTTCCTAGTTTGGGGTACGTTTTTTTTATTACCTCTGCATAAAAGGTTAATAAACTGTGAAATTTTACTTTTAAAGTTTAGTCTTTCAGTAACTGAAAGTTTAGTGAAGTACTAGTAATTGACACTGAAATGACAATGCAGTTAAAAAGAACAATATAATCAATTAATTTTTATTTAGGTCATATGTTTACAGAAATCATGCAGAACTACTTTGAAGAAGCTTAATTTAATATCATAATACCATAACTACATCATAGAAAAGTATCTTTGAAATCTAACCATTTTTCTAATGACTGTATTTATATGTCCAAGTGATTATCTAAAAAACAATTATCCTAACAAACCAAGTAACCAACCATTCTTCTTTATATAAATACTAGTGAATCCTAGCTAGTGGGTTCTGAGCTTGGTTAGAAATCTTTTATACACAGTAATTTTGCAGTTCTTGCTGCAAATAAAATGGCAAAAATCTCTATTTAACTATAAAGCATTCAATGAAAGAAACATTAGAAGATATCTTACAGCTGGTGGGCACTGCAGTTGTAAAATTTGAACTCTGTGCTGACAAACGTCTTGCCAGTTTCTCTGGATTTCAACAGAAGCTCTATGCCAAACCAGTCTGAAGGGAAAAAAGGACAAAGAAATTATTGAAATATCATGCACAAGAATAATATGGGAATTTAAGAGATGTTTTATGCATTTTTTAAATTATCTTTTAAGTCATGTTGACTTTTTTTTCATGTTGCCCCATATGGAAATACATGGTACTGCTAGAATGTTTATACTGATGTAGTTAAAATTGATAGGTAAAATCTTGAATATTCAATGTTAATACCATATGCCTATGACAGTACACAAAGAAAGATATTCACAGTGGCTGCTATAAAATTATAGGAATCTATTCATTTGAAAGTGCAAAATGACTAATAAAGGCAGTAATAATTTTGAAGAACTGGGGAAGACTCAACCCTGACGTCTTTGAAACAGTCCTTGAAAAACTGGAAAAGACTGAAAGAGACAGAAATGCACCCATTAATTAAATTGAAACATAAATTTACACTTTTTCTGCTGAGTTCTGTTCAAAACAGAAGCAGTTATTGTAATGCCATCCAGTGCCAGAGAAGAAAGATTGATGGAAATTGGCTGGCAATGTGGTAGGCAACACCTGCCAATAACCACATCTTTTGAAATGGACAAAAAGATCATTTGCATCTTGAAACTGAATGCCAGTTGCTGATCTCTGTTATCCTCCCTCCAGGTAAAATGGCACATAGCCATGACTGCCATGAATTGCATTTACTTTCTTTTAGCCATTTGCTGGCATTTCTGCTCTATACACTGCCCAGATCTTTTATGAACTTCAATGCATGCTTATTAAACACTCTCCTAGCAGAAAAGGCTACTTGTGAATGAGACAATGTAAGAAACAGATTTCAAACAATTAGCTGCTCGGTAATGGTATGAAAGAACTCTTGATAGCAATTGTATTAGCAAAGAAGGAACCCAAAAAATGGAAACCTTCACCCACTCATGGGGAGTGAATCATACTTTAGAGCATGAGTAACACCCACACTAACTTCTCCTTTTCCCTCTTTAGATAACAAAAGATGGAGACCCCTAATGATAGGTAACTTAGCAAGCAGATGGCTTGAAGGCTGGCTTTTAAATGTGTGGGGTTTGTACAATCTGCTAGAAGCAGATTACACCTACTATGCAGAAGGCATAGACGTCGATGACATTTTTCTTGTCTGCTTTTGGGATTAAAGCTTTGTCCAAAATCAAATGATAAGTAATAATCTATTCCTTTTTGAAAAGCATTACTAACACAAAATGGTTTTAGACTGGAAATTAAAGTGAGCAAATAACATGACAACAGAATGCAAACATAAAAGCTCATCATGGACATTTATATTTTATTGTTACAGGATGGAAAGCATATACTTGTGACTGAAACCACAATGTTAGCACATGTCTACTTAGCACTATTACAGATCTGAGTAGCTTCAACCATTCCTTTATTGAGTTGTAATCATGTGATATACAGGTAGTCCTCAACCTACAGCCACAATTGAGCCCAAACTTTATGTTGTTAAGTGAGAAATTTGTAAAGTGAATTTTGCTCTATTTTACGACTTTTCTTGCCTCATTTATTAAGTGAATCCCTACAGTTGTTAAATTAGTAACATGGTTGTTAACTGAATTTGGTTTCCCAATGGACTTTGCTTGTCAGAAGGTTGAAAAAGGTGATCAGGACACTGCAACCATCATACATGTGAGTCAGTTGTTGAACATTCAAATTCAAACCACGTGACCATGGTAATGCTGGTCATAAGTGTGAAAAATGGTCATAAGTTATTTTTTCAGTACCGTTGTAACTTCAAACGGTCACTAACTGAACTGTTATAAGTTGAGGACTACCTGTAGAGCACTGTTTGGATCTAACATCCTACTTCACTTTACGTAATACAAAATTTCTTTCTATGCAAGTATTTCTTTCTATGCATGACATAAAAGAGGCAACATTAAGAAAGCAATAGGAAAATATTTCAGCCTTCCAGGGCATTGTGTTGCTGAGTTTGGTAACAAAACAATTTAGTGGAAATGATACAAACAAAGATTCTAAGGTGAAGTTATTAAATTCAATTCTCTGTATTACCTAGCTACAAAACTAATATTAAATCTGGTGTGAATAGTTTGCTTATTTGTTACTTGGTTCTGCTATCTTGGCTCCGAATAGAAATGTCAGGGAGATACTTGTGCTCATTGCATTTCATGAACTGTTGGCTCCAGTCCAAATATACCCATTGCCAATTCAGGTAATACTTCACGTACTAAACAGTGACATTCTAGTTTATTTTCTCCTCATTTTTAGTCTGCCTTAGGCTGTTTTCAGTCCAGGCTGTGTTTTTTTTTTAAATCCAGGCTCTTAATGGCTTTAATTAATATTATATGTTGTAGGCCATCTAGAGGGTTGGAGTGGGTGGCTGTAATAAATTTAATGAAATAATATACCATAGTCTTTCAGAGCATCAACAATTACCAGAAACTCTTAAATTTCCCAATCAGCATGGCCAATGTCTCTGGAAATAGAATACACAATCATGGCACATCTGGAGTATACCGTATTTAATGTATAGATTGTAATAATATTAATCTCCAAAATGTATGGATTCTTAGACTTTTAAACATAAATAATGTAAGGAAGGTGGCCCTGATTGAAATATTCAGGATCCGTTATCTAGGTAAACGAGGGTGAAGCATTTTTTAAGTCCAGGACTACATGATAACATATGAAAGTAACTTAGGCAGAAACCTCCCTAATTCACTGATCTAGAAAAAGGAGGAGGAAATATAGTATAATCAATCTTGTAAGACTGATCCATTAGGCAGACAAGACCAGAAAATCAGTTTCTTAGGAAGTTTAAAACTATTTTTACTGAGATTGGCTATAAGAATAGAATCTTGCACATTTGATTGTAACAACATTTTTGACAGGTGTTTCACAAGTTGATGGGAGCTACTCTAGAGTGCCTGAGAATAGACAGTAGGCCAATATTGCAGATGTCTTCAATAAAATAAATCTAAATCAGTTTCATAATGTAGACCATTACTGTCCAATCTCCTGATTCTTGCTCTAAGTACTAACAGTTTATCACTGAGAAGCCAGCTCACCCTGGTCCACAGGTATGGCAGGGACATCCTTAGGGGATGGAGAGATGCATATAATTTGGTTCCCCAGAACCTGGCCTTCTATTTCAGTGAGGTTTCCAAATACACAAATTATGCCAGGTGACAGGTCCGGAGCATCATTCACCAGCAAGCTGAGCTACGGAGGGAAAAATGAAGAGAAGAGGCATAAAATAGAAGGCAGTATGTATATTTCTTTCTATACTTCAAGAACATCACAGCAAAATGTTTAATTTTTTTAAAAAAGTCATTGTATATCAGTTGCAATTGCTTCACTGACCTAATACCATAATCACATAGGTCTAGTGGTTAAAGCACCAGGCTAGATACCAAGAGACGGTGAGCTCTAATTCTGCCTTGGTATGAAAGTTGGTTGGATGGATTTGAATCAGTAACTCTCTTTCAGCCCAAACTGTTTCACAGGGTTGTTGTGGAAAACAGGAGGAGGGAAAAATATAAGGTATGTTTGCCATCTTGAGTAATTTATAAAAATAATACAGGCAGGATATAAATAATCAAGTTGAGGTGATATTTCTATCATAGCGTGGAAGAACAAGGCTTAATAACTTCTTCACTTTTAATTGGAAAACTCTTGCAGGTGAATTCTTGGTTGAAATTAAACAAAACAAAACAAAATGGAGGTGGATCAGTAAAATATTTCTTTGGGGCCTATCCACACAAATTGTTCCAATCAGTATAAAGTCTTGATATACCAGACCACTTGAGAAAAGGGTTAGCCATTAAATCGGAATTGATGTAATTTGTCCATAATTACATAATTAACATTTCCCATCATTTCTTCCCATTTACCTCATTAGCATATACAGAATGTGTTATACAGAACTTGGCATGCTTTAGCTGTTTACACCTCAAAATGAATGCCCCCAAACCCATTCACAATGGTATGCAAAAAGCTAATCAGCATTGGCTTATTAATGGACACCTCAAAGCATTGTACTTACACTGAAAGTTACATGGAATAATTCAAACTGTTTTTATATGAAATGGCTATGAATAGGTCTTGCTTCTGAAAAAAACTATGTAATCGTCAAATGGAAAAGAAAATAGCTTGCTTCTAGAGTTATTTGCTTTTTTACACTCTCAAACATCAAAGAAAACCAGAATATACTGTATTTAAATTTTGCTCCTTTTAGAATTCATCAAACCAGGTCTCATTTTAAAAATGGACAAATGGGAAAACTAGAATATTTACACTGTGTTAAATGATAACACTTCCAAAATATGCATACCAGAGGAAGTAATTTTTAACAAGTTACACTCAAAGAGAAATGCACCAAAACACAAAGCAAAATTAATTTGTTAAAATCTAAAAAATCCCAAATTCACAATGTTGTTGTGAATAAAGTTACTTTCAGGAATTAGAGACATAGAATGAGATTGTTTCAATTACAGATAGCTCTTATTTAATAATCACAACTTCCGTTGCTAAGAAAAACATCACATGATCACAATATCACATGATCACAGAACTAATGCAATGTCAGTTCTGCTGCAGGTGTTAAGTAACTCACATACAATCATTAAGCAATACATCACACAACTTCTCCATTGACTCTGCTTGTCAAAAGCTGGCTGTGAAGCATGCAAATGGCAGGTATTAAGTAACAATTATTGGTATAATTATATAAAGCTGAGACAGGAAATATTAGATAAAATTACTTGAGTGGTACTATTCAAGACTAGAGACCATCACATCCTTTTTAGCAATAGAGATGATGAACATAAAAAGCAAGCAATTACCTGCCTTGGCTACCTACCGGAAGACTATGCTCAGAAACTGGGATGCTGCTAGGTTGAACAATGACACTCATACACTGGTTGATGCTGGCTGCAAATCGGAAAGGTTCATTGGCTCTCTCGCATTTATCCCTCCGTGAACATCTGAAAGCATATATAACAGGTACACCCAAAGTTATCTGTATAGTTTAATATTTTCCTACTGGTAACTGTCACCCCATAATACTAGAAAAATGATAACATTTATAGAACAATTGATCTTTTACCAGGACTTCATTATATATGCTGCATTTCTTCTAGAGATTAATCTCATTTTTGTGAGCAGTAGGTAAGAGAGATTGCAGAGTGTATTTAGCTGAATTGCAAACTTCTCAGCAATGTCTTATTTACAATGTTTTTCACTGTTTCCTTGCTTTCTTAGTTTTATATAAACATTACTAACCACATGTTATTTTAGATACTTTTACAAAGTTAAATGGATTAGTCACATCTGGCCTTAGTTTCAAACAAGGGAAAGTGCTATCAAATAAAACAGTAATGGCTCAGCTATAAAAAAAAACCAAAATAAAACCCAAAATCAGAGCATTAAAAGAAAACAAGCAGGGATAGCCAGTAAAGCAGTCAGATTTTTAAAATTTTTGCCAGGTTTTGCTATAGAGTTTTAATCAGGAAAAAGTTTTCAAGACATCAAAGTTAAGTAATAATTATTTTTATATTGTACATGCCATGTCTCAAACATACATGGATATTTGAGTTTCATTGCTGGGTAGAACTTTCTAGAATATCAGCTAGAATATGCTGACTTTATTAAAGACTTTTGCTACCAGCAGGTTGATGGCATGATTGTTTTTCTAATTCTATGGAAATAAAGTGGCACCTCTCCAGATTCAAATATATTCTGTTAAATTTGTAGGCCAGGAGCGGGCATCCTATGCCACTTTTTGCAATTCCTCCAAACATCATATTGCTGAAACAGCCACTTTCTTGATAACATAAACCATAAAACAAATACTATAATATAGATCTTTTCAATCCTCTCTCTGTTATCCTTCCCCTTTGTCTTCAAAAGAAAAGAAGAAATTGTGGTTCTGCCAATCTGTGTGCTTGTTTTCCCTTAAAGTTTAAACCAGAAGTATCATGTTTCCCTGAAAATAAGACAGGGACTTATTGTCTTTTGACCCACAAAATATGGCTTGGGCCTTATTATCAGGGGAGGGCTTATTGTTTTGGGGTTGCCAGGTGGCTGCTCCCTTGCAAGTGGGCTCCTGAAGAGTCGGGCACATTCTCAGGAGTGAAGCAGTCATGAGATGACCATGCTCACAAGCAGCCGCCCGACAAACCCCCTCTCCAGCCGGACAGAGTGCCATTCATTGACCTAGGGGGTATCCCTAAGCTGCCAAGCCATGTGGCACTCTGCCTGCCCCCAGATCCTGTGGCTTGGCATATTTTGGATACCCCCTAGGTCAGTGCATGGAGCTCTGCCCTGCTGGAGAGGGTGGTTGCGCGAGCACCTGTTCTGCCCCCAGCTTGCATGACTCCCATCCTCACCATGCCCTGGCCCAGCTCTCCCTGCAGGGCCCAGGAACCGCCGCTGCTGCCGCCGCACTCCAAGCATAACTTCTGCTCCGGCTTCCAAACTCTGGAACTTGGCTTCCGATTCTTCTAGCAGTGGCTGCTCTAGCAGTGTGCTCTATGGTTGTGGGCCAGCTGCCATAGGACTGTTGGAAGAATCGGAAGCTGAGTTCTGGAGTTTGGAAGCTGGAGAAGACGTTATGTTCGAAGTGCGGTGGCAGCAGCAGTGGCGGTGCTCTGACCCTGCAGGGACAGCTGGGCCAGGGCATGGTGAGGCTGGGAGGCATGTGAGCTGGGGGCGGAACAGGCACTCGCACAACCACCCTCTCCAGCTGGGCAGAGCTCCATGCACTGACATAGGGGTTATCTCGAATGTGCCAAGCCACAGGAGCTGGGAGGCAGACAGAGCGCCATGTGGCTTGGCACCCCCTAGGTCAGTGAATGGCGCTCTGCCCGGTTGGAGAGGGGGTTTGCTGGGTGGCTGCTTGTGAGCGTGGTCACATCATGGCTGCTTCACCCCTGAGGCTGTGCCCGGCTCTTTGGGAGCCTGCTTGCAAGGGAGCAACCACCCAGCAATTCCCCACTCTGGCCAGGCAGAATGCCACTCCCCAACCTAGCGGTATCCTGAAGATACCAAGCAATGTGAGTGCCTTTCCCCCCCGGCTCCCGCGGCTTTGCACCTTTGGGATACCACTGGTCGGTGAGTGGTACTCTGCCTGGGCGGAGGGGGTTGTTCAGGGGGCTTATTTTCAGGGGAGGCTATATTTTTGCCCACGCGAAAAATGTGGCAAGGCCTTAGTTTCAGGACAAGTCATATTTTAGGGGAAACATGTTGGGTTTGCTCTACCTTTAACTCTTTGCTCGCCCTTCTAGCCTAAAACTCAACTAAGGAACCCTTCTCTTTGCAATGGGGTTGAGAAAGGATCCATTTAAGAGCAACACAGTTGACCTCTCCGCCCAAGTCAACTAACCAATCCTGAACATAATTTACCAGAAGCTTAGCGATTGAGCCACGGTAGCCTCTTTCTTTATTATAGAAATAGTTCTATAATAAAACATAGAGTTGTTTTTATATGGTTTTGTGTGTAGTGGATGCTGGCCCCTGGAAGGAATAATGGTGGGGCAGGCCTAGTCCAATGATATAAACATTCTGCCTTCACCCCCTCAAAAAACCACACACACATGGGCTCGCATGCAAAAATGTTACCTTCCTCTAGTGAAGAGAAATTCAACTGCTTAGTACATAAATATGTCTTTATGAAATTGTACTCAGATCTTGTACATGAATTATTATATATATATAATATTTTCAGTAGAGAGAATAGATGAAAAGGAAGCAAGTGATTCTAAGCATTTTAGGCTCTAAGGCAGTTATTCTCTAAAGACTTTGGCACCCTTAAGTGGGAACAGATTTTCCAGAGAGATAATCGCATTTTGAAAGATTATCCGTGTTGAAGCTTAAACTGGAACATTCCACACTATGCAGACTTTGTATGTTAATTGCTTGAAAACAAGTTCTCAGTCATGAAACTGAATAAATACAATTGGGATCTTGCCTACAAGTGGCCAATCATCATTTCACTAGTCACATTTTTTTTAAAGAAAGCAGGGCACCAGCTACATTTTAATTAAAAAGCAAATTTTTGGTTAATTAAACTCCTCCTCATAAAGGTGAAGCTTGGATTTCTTGCATCCTCATTGAAAGCATTAGATGCACACCTGAATCATCCAGGTGCTGTCTTTCCCACACTGCCTCCTTAGATTAGAAACCATCCCATGCCACAAGCTGAGTTATGACTCTGCAGCTGGCATGCATTGGACACCTGGCTCATCACCAAAGTCATTTCATTGCAGAAAGAGGACTGAAACTCTTCAAATATATCAAGATAAAGAAAAATGTAGAGAAAAGGCTAATCCTTCTTTCTTCTTTCCATTTCCTTCATTATGAGAGGTTAGGATGTCACTGCACTCATGAAAGGACAACTCCGAGAAACTGCTAGAAGTAATGCTACCCAATCAATCCTATGGAGCAGGATATAAAGTAATGAACTGTATATGGTGAGGCTAGACAGGAAGACTAGAAGATGCAGAACCAAACAGGTGATGGATGGTATTGTCACAAAAAAGACAGCTAAGAAGAAAAAAAAGGAAAGGGGGATGGTGAGAGGGTTCCAATTAAATTAATGCAGATCAGGGGTCTGAATGCTTTCTTTTGATATTTATAAAATGTTGGCTTATATAAAATATGTATTTCTCCTTTGTTAAGCCTGTGTGTGTGTGTGTGTGTGTGTGTGCGCGCGCGCGCATCTATGCTTAATTATATAAATATAATATAAATATACCCGGTAGCAATGTCAAGTAAAACGTAGCAATACTTTAACAAGTATTTTTTTTCTTGATTGTTTTAAAAACTGCAGCAATAAGGTAGCATAAAGGCCATGCTACCACTGTTATTTCCTTAACCATTACATTTTAAAAACTGGGAATTCTGTTCCTTTTGCTCAGGGCTTAATGTACTATTATCCTATGCTTGGCCCTATATAATACCTTCCAGCCATTATTCAGTCTTTGTCAATTTGCAGAACAGAAAAAGGTTACTTGTTGCTGGCTATAGCTAGTGTACATTTTTGGAATGCTTATTAAGGTCACTAACCATTTTGTAGATGTAATAACGGTAATTTTAAAGTAACTTTGCTCATTCGACCTGTTTGTTTGGTCTTGCTCCCTCTCTGCAGGTTGCAATGTGGGCTGCTAGGAAACCATAAAACAGCAGTCTCTAGAGGCCTTAGAGCTATAGGAGTAGAGAGATCACCATTTTGCCCAACCACAGTTCAGAACCTTCAAACAAGTGTTAGGTTTCATCTCTTAACCACTTTTGGAAATTGCTTTTTTAATTGCTTTCTGGATATTAGGAATCTTTAGAAAGGCAAGTTTTATCACACTTAGGTGTCTCCTTCCATTCTTTTCTGAAAGAAGTTTTTAGGTACTGAAAGGATTATTTTGGAATAAATTGCCAAAGGGTGATTAGAACATTGATTTTGGAGAATTATAAATTGATTTAAGGGTCAGACAAAGTTGAATTAAGACTTCGAAATTAATTACAAGTATTCTTCTGTGGGTTATTTTGAATTTTATATAAAATATGAAAAACTTGCAATTAATTATAACAAAACTTCTCATGGGAAAATGTCGATTAGAGAAAAACATGATAAGAGGGGATTTTAAAGGTTGGACTCTAGAGGGAACCAGAAAGAATAAAATTATAATTAAAGAAGAAGAGACCAACTAATGCAGAGTGGAACAAAATACTCTTGTGAAAGACTTCAAAGATATTTGGGAACAATCCATGCAGAAATTTGTCAAAAATTGTCTTCTACAATAAAAATGGGAGTTAAAGAGATTATAGAAGAGGAACAGATTTCACCATACAAAACTGAGTCTGACAATGATTTGAATGTGGACATAAAAACATGCTACAAGAATGACATGGAATAAGATGTTACTGTTCTATTTCAAGGTTACTGACATGCACAAAAAAGTACTTTAGAAGCAGAAACATTTACTGTAGTTTAGTCAGATAACAACACCCAAGAATGTAATTCAAATTCCTAGTAAAGAATGCTCACCTGAAGTGAGTCAAATATAGTCCAAGAAGCAATAGCATAGTTTAGAGATGTCTGTGACTCCAAAAGCCACAGACTGCCAAATCAAGTAGTCCAAGGGTCAAGAATCACAATAAGTAGGAACATGATTCAAGAACTGTTTAGCTAAACAGTTGTCTCCAACAAGGACTGCAAGCACATGGAGCTAATTAAATCTTTTTGCAACCAGCTGGCTACAATTATTCATGCCTTGGCCATTTTTTCACAAGAAAGGTCTTTGAGGAACATTGCTCTGCTTGCTTCTCTGTGTGCCTAGACCTGGGGGTTGGAAGTTGTGCCTTTTAATCTCACTGCTCCAGTGATCAGGAGGTGCAGTGAATAAAAGATGAAACAAGTTTAGCTGCAACAACATCAGATTCAAGGTTAGAGTTGTACTCTGTACTGTGGCTGATAACAATTACACTGGATTTATAAATAACACCAGTTTAAGATTGTTAAAAGCAAAAGAATATAAAGTTGGTTTATTTGATCATGGTAAAAACATATGCATTTATGATTTTGGTAACTATTTTGATGACCAGGACTGAATGATGATGATTTATAGGTTTTTATAAATAAAAAAATGAGATATGGGAAGAATATAATTTACTATATTTTTAGAAAAAGTGTTTATGTTAAAATTAAAGTAAATGAATATAAAAGTGATGTATTGGATTAAGGTTAATATATATTAGTTCTGGTAATACTTAAAGGTTAGTCTAATAAAATTATATTAAAAATACTATCCCTGAATGAATAAAAAGTACTGGAAAAGTTGGGGACTCTTTTCTCCCCATTTGATAAATCATCCTTCTATAGCGTGCTGCAAGAACAGGTTATGTAACATTCTACTGGGTCCAGGGTTTCTCATTTTCAGCAATCCATCTCAAAATCTACATTGATTATTCTACAATTCTGGGTAGATCCTGAATGCCACTTGAACTATCTTCCCTAAAGTGGCCTTTGGGTATACTGGCCCTCTTACCATAACCACTACTAACACAACTCATGGGACCTGAAGTCCAATGGAGAAGACTGCATTTGTAGCCCTTAGCACATTCTTCTGAAAACAATTGTTTGTATATTTGAAAGGTGTTTTTTCAAAATGCAACTATGGGTTTTTTGGAGTTGGAGTTGGAGTTAGATTTATTTATAGGCCGCCCTTTTCCCTGAGGGGACTCAGGGCGGCTTACAATCAAAAAAGGAAGGGGAGTGTAGGACAATACAAAAAAGAAATGTGCACAAAATAAATTAGACAGTAAAACTCAACATTCACTCAGCATTCGGGAGGGGCAAAAATAAGATTATCCCCAGGCCTGATGGGCTAGCCAGTTCTTGAGGGCTGTGCGGAAGGCCTGGACGGTGGTGAGGGTACGAATCTCCACGGGGAGATTGTTCCATAGTGTCGGAGCCGCAACAGAGAAGGCTCTCCTCCGAGTAGTCGCCAGTCGGCACTGACTGGCGGATGGAATACGGAGGAGGCCAACTCTATGTGATCTGATGGGACGCAGGGAGGTAATTGGCAGAAGGCGGTCTCTCAAATAGCCAGATCCACTACCATGGAGCGCTTTATAGGTGGTGAGTAGGACCTTGAAGTGCACCCGGAGATCAACAGGTAGCCAGTGCAGCTCACGGAGGATAGGTGTTATGTGGGCGAACCGTGGTGCGCCCACGATCACTCGCGCGGCCGCATTCTGGACTAGCTGAAGTCTTCGGATGCTCTTCAAGGGCAGCCCCATGTAGAGCACATTACAGTATTCCAGCCTGGAGATCACAAGGGCTCGAGTGACTGTTGTGAGGGCCTCCCGATTCAGGTAGGGCCGCAACTGGCGCACCAGGCGAACCTGGGCAAATGCCCCCCTGGTCACAGCTGAGAGATGGTGGTCAAAAGTTAGCTGTGAATCCAGGAGGACTCCCAAGTTGCGGGCCCTTTCTGAGGGGTATAAGTTTTGTCCCCCCAGCCTGAGTGATGGTATGTTGGTCAAATTTTTGGGAGGGAAACACAACAGCCACTCGGTCTTGTCTGGGTTGAGTATCAGCTTGTTTGCTCTCATCCAGTCTTTAACGGCTTCCAGACCCCGGTTTTTTCCCCTTGAGGAAGATGAAGTTATTTTGCTTTTCATCCAAGAATCTTCATATGATCTAGCTGGATGGTGGGGAAGGGAAAAAGGAAGGATTAGTTCTGATAACTGTATAATGGATACCCTAATATTTTGTTTTTTATCTATCGCTGAGCCCACATTTAATAAAAAGAATGCAGACTGCAAAAGCCTGTTGTACTGTTCTCTTTCTCTCTCTCTCTTCCATTTGGTATAGCTAGATTCAGACTCAGATAAAGCATTTACATTAGTAGACTTGCTGACTGCTCAACAAAGAATCTTAATCTTCCTATGACAAACTTCTTCTAGATGTGGTGACAAGAATAGATCACAAAACTGTAGTCTTTATTACTAAAAACCCACTTGTTTTGGCTTAGAAATAGCATTTGGTGATTGGGGGAAGAGGAGAGCTGCCAACCATTTTTCCTTTGCAAAGGGCCCCAGAAATATCTGGCAAAACATAGTTATTCCCTCTACTCCTCTACTTGAATAAGAATCAAAATATAAATACTGCCCAGGAAAAGAATTGTTGTGCTTTAAGTGAATCTGTGAGAGTTTAGAGTTTTAGAGTTTTATTTGGCATTTATAGGCCGCCCTTTTCCCTGAGGGGACTCAGGGCGGCTTACAACTCGTAGGAGGGAGTGCAAGACAAAACATAAATGTAAATAAAATAAAACAAAACAGTAAAACACAACATTCATTCAGCATTCGGGCGGGGCGGATTAAATAGCAATATAGCAGTAGACTTATATACCGCTTCATAGGCCTTTCAGGCCTCTCTAAGCGGTTTACAGAGAGTCAGCATATTGCCCCCAACAATCTGGGTCCTCATTTTACCCACCTCGGAAGGATGGAAGGCTGAGTCAACCCTGAGCCGGTGAGATTTGAACCGCTGACCTGCTGATCTAGCAGTAGCCTGCAGTGCTGCTTTTAACCACTGCGCCACCTTGGCTCAGTGGTTAAAATCTTATCCCCAGGCCTGACGGGATAGCCAGGTCTTGAGGGCTGTGCGGAAGGTCTGGACGGTGGTGAGGGTACGAATCTCCACGGGGAGATCGTTCCAAAGGGTCGGAGCTGCTACTGAGAAGGCTCTCCTCCGCATGGTCGCCAGTCGGCACTGACTGGCGGATGGAATTCGGAGGAGGCCCAATCTGTGCGATCTGATGGGACGGAGGGAGGTAATCAGCAGAAGGCGGTCTCTCAAGTATTCAGATCCACTACCATGGAGGGCTTTATGGATGGTAAGTAGCACCCTGAAGCGCACCCGGAGATCAACAGGTAGCCAGCGCAGCTCGCGGAGGATAGGTGTTATGTGAGCGAACCGCGGTGCGCCCACGATCACTCGCGCGGCCGCATTCTGGACTAGCTGCAGTCGCCGGATGCTCTTCAAGGGCAGCCCCATGTAGAGCACATTACAGTATTCCAGCCTAGAGATCACAAGGGCTCGAGTGACTGTTGTGAGGGCCTCCCGATTCAGGTAGGGCCGCAACTGGCGCACCAGGCGAACCTGGGCAAATGCCCCCCTGGTCACAGCTGACAAATGATGGTCGAAAGTCAGCTGTGAATCCAGGAGGACTCCCAAGTTGCGAACCCTGTCTGAGGGGTGTAAAATTTGACCCCCCAGCCTGAGTGATGGAACATTGGCCAAATTATTGGGAGGGAAACACAACAGCCACTCGGTCTTGTCTGGGTTGAGTACCAGTTTGTTAGCTCTCATCCAGTTCTTAACGGCCTCAAGACCCCGGTTCATCACGTCCACCGCTTCATTGAGTTGGCACGGGGTGGACAGATACAACTGTGTATTGTCCGCGTATTGATGGTATTTTATCCCGTGCCTCCGAATGATCTCGCCCAGCGGTTTCATGTATATGTTAAATAGTAGGGGGGATAAGACCGAGCCCTGCGGCACCCCATAAGTTAGGGGCCTCGGGGACGATCTCTGCCCCCCAACCAACACCGACTGCGACCTGTCCGAGAGGTAGGAGAAGAACCACCGTAAAACAGTGCCTCCCACTCCCACCTCCCGCAGTCGTCGCAGAAGGATACCATGGTCGATGGTATCGAAAGCCACTGAGAGGTCAAGGAGAACCAGGATGGACGCATGGCCTCCATCCCTGGCTCTCCAGAGATCATCGGTCAATGCGACCAAAGCGGTTTCTGTGCTGTAACCAGGTCTGAAGCCCGACTGGAAGGGGTCAAGGTAACTAGCTTCCTCCAAGGACCGTTGAAGCTGGAAGGCCACCACCTTCTCCACAACCTTCCCAACAAAGGGGAGGTTGGAGACTGGACGGTAGTTGTTAAGAACGGCTGGATCCAAGGATGGTTTCTTCAGGAGGGGTCTCACCACCGCCGCTTTTAGTGTGGTGGAGAAGTGCCCCTCCCAAAGGGAGGCGGTAACGACCACCTGGATCCAGCCTCGTGTCACCTCACTGCTGTTAGCAACCAGCCAGGAGGGACACGGGTCCAGTATGCAGGTGGAGGCACTCACAGCTCGTATGGCCTTGTCCACATCCCCTGAGGCAACGTCCTGGAACTCAGCCCAGAGATGGTCTACCAAGTTGTCCCCCTGTGTCTCGGCTAGATCTGCAGAGGTGGAGTCCAAGTCCGACCGAAACCGAGCAACCTTGTCCGCTAAGAACTGGACATACTCCTCAGCCTTACCCTGTAGGGGGTCCCCCGCATCCCTCCTATTTAGGAGGGAGCGGGTTATCCTAAACAGGGCGGCTGGGCGGGACTCAGCGGATGCAACCAAGGTGGCAATATATGTTCTTTTAGTTGTCCTCAATGCCCTGATGTATTCCTTGTTGCAAGTTGTCAAAAGTGCTCGGCTCGATTCGGACTTATCGGACCTCCACAAGTGCTCTAGGCATCTCCTCTGGCGCTTCTTCTCCCGGAGCTCCTCGGTGAACCAAGGAGGCCTCCGGGATCCGCCGACCCGGAGGGGCCGTAGTGGCGCAATCCGGTCAAGGGACTCTGATGCCGCCAAGTGCCAGGCAGCAGCCAGAGTCTCTGCCGAACTGTGGGCGAGAGTATCAGGAATAGTGAGATTGTTCTAAACTGTGAGTTTTTGGGTGGAGCCTTTATCTCATTGTCTTTCTCAGTGCCTCTTCTTTTTTCATCATACTTATGGCAACTGCCTTAACAGAGATAAATAGCTCTGGACATAATGCCAGTTATAGAAATCACAGAATGAAGGAGATTCTTTAGCATTCTTCTGATGGGTGCCAGCCACTGTGAGATAAAAATGAACAGAAGAAAATGAGGAACACAACTTTCATCCCCTTTGAATTTTAAGGCAAAGATTTACATCATAAACTACCTTTTACGTGTTGTACATAATGCACCTGATTGCAACTGCTTAAACCAAATGTGTCTTTTCCTGCAACGTCCTGCTCCAGTGAGATCTCCAGAAGAGTCACAATTTAAATGAATGCTGAAAGGTGCTGTGTACTTCTGCCACACCAAATCCAAAACACTGCCTACTGCCTTTCCATTTAACTGAGAAGTTGAATCTCCCAGGCTGAATAATGAATGTTATTAATGAAACACCATTTGTGAGCTTGCAGAGTTGTAGATAGTACCAAGTCTAGAAGTTTTCCTGATTATTTGCTCAAAATAAACCAGAAGATAAGTACATTTAGAGTATCCTGCTCTGGAAACACTCAGAAGAGATCTACAATTTGTGATGGGATACATGAAAGCCTGGACAAATGGAGGCTCTTCACTTTGAAGCAAGATCTGTCAGATGAAAATGAAATAAATCATAGAACATGAGTGCAAATATGTTTCCAAAAATAGGCACTCTTCTATGTAGTATGAAGAGGGAAAAAAAACATTCCCTTGGTATATGTCATATCACTTTGATTGAGATGATTGGGAAAGAGAAAACAATTATATATAGTATATGATCAGGAGGAATACATATTATATTTATGTCCTTTATGATTGCATTGGACTTATTTCAGAAATATTGAGGTCTTCTAGGTAGGAAGGAGAAGCTGGTGAGATCACTGTTGCTTGGGGAAAGCCCACTTGGGACTCCTTTCATGTCCCTGACAGGAGCTGGAGCAAAGGACAAAAGCTCATTCCATCCCATGGCACCACATGGGTCTTGAACACAAGATTGCTAACGTCCAACCCAGCATCTAACCATGCAAGACACATGCTCTGCCTTATACTGTATAATAAATCCTTGCTAATTTTGATGTCCCAAGTAGTCTTGGGACTGTTGCCTTATATTAACAGAATATTAGCAACACAAATGTTGCAAAAACTCAAGAAAAGTCAGTTCTAAAAATCTAGACCTTTCTCTTCAGGGAGGCATTTAAGCAAATGCACAAAGTATAATGTCCTGTTTAATAAACTTTTGAATGTTTTATTTTGAGTACAAGGTGGTGATAAAAAGTGGTATGAGAAGCAGTATTGTCTTATTCTTCCTCCTCTTTTTTTAAAAAAAGAGATGGCAATAAACATCCAATGATGAAATAAATACCTTCCGACACATTGCGGCATTGAACTAAACCTGCTGCAAATGGAGTGTTGATCCAATTAGCTTATTATATCAGCTTTTCTCCATGATTTCCTTATCCCTCTTCCAACATCTGTTGCAGAGTCCTTTGACCAGTTGATATTTTGTTGGTCCCCTCTGTCTTTACATTTAATAGTGTTTTGGGGGTGGGAGATACAATTAAATACATAGAGAAATCATCTTTCTTTTCTTAAGTGAACTACTGACCTCTCCCTCTTTTAGATTTTGGAGACTTCTTCTGCTTAAAGAAGCATGGTCATTAAGGCAAAAAAAGAACTGAGCACTTCAATAATTCAGTGGCACATCTCCCTCAGATTCCCTTAAGATCTTGCCTAGAAAACCTTTCTCCTTTGTCTTGAGAGACATCCTCAAGCTCAGGAGAGAACACTTAGGCTAGCAAGCCTGGGCAATTTCATTGCTTTAAAAGGTTTAAATCAGAGGCTGAAGAATCTAGCGTTTCTGAAATTCTAAGGAGTATTTAAGCAGTGATTCTATTAAGTTACAGTTGAAAGGAAGTGACTGATGCCAAGAAAGTCTCTTGGCAGGTGTGTATTAGCTTGTTTTGTGGAAAAGAAGACAGGAGTACAAAACAAAGTATGAGGAAGGTAGCTACATTACAAATTCAGCCTGAGATTGTTTTTTTCTAAAGATTGTGATTGCTTCTTGCATACGTTAAAATAAAAACCCTCATGAATACATTTATTTTATAGTAAAAATACTGTATGTATGTAATTAATTAAAGGTTGGAAATATACCACTAGTTTTATTTATAAGGCTAAATGATGCATCACAATTCCAGTCTCATTATAAACAGTATTGCATTAATTCTGCTTAGAGGTTCTTTTAAAATGATATCATATTTCTCTTGAGTAAAAGATTTGTATATTCATGGCTCCATTCCTGGAATCAGTTGTTTTATTTTTATTATCTTAACTGTATTTATATTTCTTTCACAAGGCAGATATTTTCTGTATCCACAGCTAAAAAAAATCTTAAAGGAACCGAAAGGGTTTTATTAAATAATAACAGAGGATGCACGTGGCGTGAATTAAAAGGTGTAGGGTTTATCTTGTGATAACCATCTTTTGTTGATGCTGAACTTACATGTGATGCAGAGCACACCAGCCACAGTGAGGGTCTCCTGAACTCAGACATTCTCCACAGGTTGTATACTGTTCACAGGATTCAACAGGAATCTGGGACACCTAGAGAGAGACAAAAATAATAATAAAGGAAATTTAAGGCAATTGCACTTATATTGTTTCTTCAATACCCTAAGAAAGAAAGTCTAGCTCTGCTAACTTTTCCATATAAAATACTTATCAATGTTAATTTAAGACTCATGGGGCCTGAAATATAAATAATTTGCTCAATCTCCCTCTGCTTTTACTGAAATGACAGTAAAAGTGGCACATAGAAAGGCAAATAAGATATAACAATGACTTGCTAAGTGTGGTTATCTGTTCAGAAGTCAGCTTTGGAAATAAATGGTTCACTCTTCATATATCTCCCTTACTCTCTGGAAGGAATGCCACCACCTAAATGCATTTTTTTAAATAAGTAGTATATTGATAAGGAGTATATCACTGGTTAATTTGAATGCAATTTTATCTAATGGCTATGTTCACACATGCTATGTGCAATCTAGCACAATATATGAAGCTAATGTTTGAAACAAGATTCAAACTATGCTTTGGATGCCTATTAGAAGGAAATTGTATGTTACCGTAAATACAATTGAAAGAGATCTTAAAATGTCCCTTAACTTTAAATAAATGGGAAGAGATTCCTAAGAGGAGTGGTTGTCAGGAGAAAAAAACATTCCCCACTAGGCTAGCTATAGAGAATTGGCTGTCATATAACCCAATATGAACTGCATTAGCCAATTCTCTTCTTAATTCATACTCAAGTCATTCTACATATTGCTAGGGATTTTTCTTTTTCAAAAGTATTAGCATCCTTTAAACAACGTGCTTGATCAGTGAAGCTCTCCTGAGCTGCTGAGCTGAAATGAAACAAATGTTTATTAAAAATGTACACTCCCCCCCCCCAACATTAGTGAAATCATACCAGATGCAATGTAAGAGTGTTAAAACCAGGTAACCACGATGAAATCCCATGAAATGTTGAAGTTCTATGTCAATCACACAATAACTAAGGCTTTCTTCCTTTGACTTGTTTTAGAGATTCATCACTTTTCAATAGTGATTTATAAATCAACTTTAAATATTAATCATGTTTTTAAAATGCTACAAAACCTAACAACAAATGAGAATAAAAAAATAAAGAAAAGGCAACCATTCAACAAACAAGAACATACCTTCAATATTGCAATGCTAAAATTAAGAATGAATGTGAATACAAGAAAAATCATTGGTTAAAAACTTTAAACAAACAAAGCCTTCCTAAGTTCACTGCTAACATTTCTCTTGTTGCATTTCAAAGAGCTCTCACAGTTTGGCACAGATGCAAAAGAGTTTTGGAGATGCAGTTGAAAGTTTCCTTTATCTTTCCTCCAAAGGAGACTGATAATGGCAAGAGAAAAATGGTGAGCAGTGGCAACAATGCCAAATTCTTATTCTAAGAAATAGTTTGTGCATGAACTACGTAAATAGCACAATCGGGTTTGTATTAAATATATTCTGTTTTTTAAAAGTACCGAAACAAGACTCTAGAATGACAGTCAATATATCATCTTTTAATTGTATAGTCACTTATCAGGATAATTCCAACCTGCACAACTTTGCAATACTCTATTATGGCTGAGAATAGAGTGATTTGTTGAAAGCCACAACATGTATCAGTATGAAAGAAGAATAAAAGAACTCCTAAACCCCATGAGATTCTCCCATTTATTGAAAGACATTAACCCTCTGACATTCACATCCCTATATGAAGCAATAGTCACACTACTGAAATTTACTGAACACTACTGAAAGATTCTAATTTAACACCATACTATGAGCTGAATTTTTACAATTCTGGCTGAAAGCAGGATTATGGAACAGCAAAGCCCAGAAAAAGATATTCCAGAGAGTGGAACATATTAGGAGGTAGTTACAATCCATATCAGTACACAGATGAACAATAATAGAGTCTGCAGAGGTACATGACATTTTACTTGTTATATCCCACAGTGCTACTTATAAACATGTAATAAACTTGTGCAGAGTGGTAGCTGAACAGAATTCCCTATTGCAGCCAGATGCATATACATATCCAGATGACCCCCTTGACTTCACAGGTGATATACACAATGAGAAACATACACTGTGGATACTTGGCCTATTAATAACCCTAAAAGAAGGGCAGTTTCAGAGCAATCCACAGTTTTAAAGCTATTATGTGGCATGTTGTTTCTTGGCAGAAAGAAATATCAACATAGGACAGATGTAATAGAAAGGGAAGTTGAAATGAAGAGGATGGGAAATGGGCAGTGAAAACTGATCAGTTACAAATTAATGATTCCATCTTACTGCCTGTTGGTACTTTGAGCAATTATGGGGTAATCTAGCAAGGGCAGAAAACAAGGTACAGCCTGTGTTGACAGATGGCCCAGCAGTTCAAGCTGAACACATCATGGATCAATTCTTGGCTTATGCAAGGGGAACCTGTTTGTTAGTGCCTCAAGCAATACTTCTCCTGGCTGAGTTTCAGACTGAAAAGCTGCTCTACCAAATGCCCAACCTCATGAATTATCAGAAAGGAGGATGTGACTGAAGATGACAAGGCATTTGACACCATCTCTAGGAAAAAATATACTGTGCTATCTCATTCTTAGACTTCATTCCATGATTTCATAAAATAGATTGGTAAAGTTCCTAGTATTCAGGGATGTTGTAGGATCTGAAAAATGCAACCAGAATGGAGCATAAGAATGAAAAGCTGAAATGACTTATATGTAATATAGAATTAGTTGGGATTTTCAAATTCAATAAAAGAGCAACTAGGGTGCAGGAAGACAAATGATAGAGTTGCTAATTTATTGCGAGAGGAAGTGATGACTACCAAATGGCATGGCCTTAAAATGGAATTAAATTCATATAGGAGCATACTATTAATGCTTATTATTAACAACATCTGAAGCTGCCAGCAGGAACCTCTAATAAAACCTGATGGCAAACAATAATAGTAGTAAACAGTATAATACTTTATTGTATTTTTAATTTGCCTAAGAATTAAAATTTCACAGGCAGAACATACAGTTAATTAACACAAAATAAAAAATAAAGCATCAAGTAGCATAAAATAATATAAACATATAAAAGCTATTGTCTGATACAATATAAGCATTTAAATTATAGATTTAAGTTACTGTAAAATTTTGCAATTCACTGTATGCTTTTATTTAATAATTTTCAGTTTTATTTAGTAGATGAGCATGTAACAGTCAAGTATTGTTGTTGTCATCTTCAACAACAACAAAAACCTTGTCTGAAGCTTTAATAATAATTAAGACTCAAGTTCCTATCTAAATCTTCTGAAAAAATAATAATAATGGGGCTTTATAAGTGGTGGTATCTCAGGCAAATTCCTCCTGATGGCAGATTTTATTTTTTATCAAAATATACCAAATAAGTATAGAATAATTGGGTAAGTTGTTGGTACTACCCAGACAAGGTGGTACAGACAATGGCAAGAAAATGCCATTTTTTTAGCCGAAGATAATTTTTTTGGCTTAGTTGAGAGGGTAAATTGATGCATATCTTTTGCTATCAGTGACAACAATCCTTCCTAAAAAGAGTACCCCAGAAGATGAATAATAGTGGAAGACAACTATTTATCTTCTGTTCTTCTTGTGGACTTCCCATAGGCATGTATTCTATCTCTGTGGAAAAAAGATGCTGAACTAAATGTTTCCAGTTCAGTTTGCTTGAAGACTTTTCTGAATAATATCAGTGACTGTTCCTATTATTTTTTGCCTTTGACACTATCTCATGCATCACCATGCATTTGGAAAGGAGGTAGGAAACCAAAGCCTTGCTTTTCCATGTCCCTTTGTACAGTTTACAGGATTAATTAAAATAATAATAAACAGAATAAATAATAGGCATAAAGAACCAATAGAGGTGAAGTTGTGCAGATAGATATTGTGTGCATATCAGTCATAATGTCAGGGATAGCATCATCTCCCCCACCCTATTAAGAGTCACATTTCCATCAGAGAGTAATCTGTTGAGGCCTGCATGATATGAATGGCTCAGGCAACTAGTTGATGAGTTACCCATTCTTTTCTGTCAGCCTTTTCTTCTTTCTCATTTTCTTCGTGATACCCACCTTTCTCCCCCTCAAGGAACATGCTGTGAGAAACTGACAGCTTTCTCTTATCACAAACCTGATCTATCTATTGTAGAAGGACTTCTGAAATTAAACCAAGGAATGCAGTTTGCTACTCAGAAATCAAACCATCCACTCAGCATAATATGCAGTATTTTTGGCCAATTGGATTAGGAAACCATGGATATCTAGATGAAAATGGCTAGGAAACCAGAGTATATATTTGGGAAATGATAATGTGGACATATATTTCAATAATGAAGTTTTAAAACAATGAAATAATTGTTTTAGAGATATAAGCCACATATTGTTTTTTACTATTTGGTTAGAAAAAGATAGAAAAAAAAATCTGGTTTCATTTTCACATTCTTGGAAACTCTCCTTTTTTATTTTAGCAATTAAAATACAAGTATGCAATGTCATGAATATTTCCATATTTCCTTAGAAGTATGGATCCTATTTGTTTCTGGTATCCACCTTCTTTAGTCTTCCTGATACTGCTTGCTTGCTTATGTACCATCAGGTCATTCGCACTTCCTTTTAGTCACATAAACGTTTTGCCTATGATCATCTATCCCTGATCTAATCACCACTGTAATTGAGTCCATCCATTTTTCTGCTGGTTGTCGTCTTCTTTTTTTTCAGTATTAGAGCCTTCTGCAGAGAACTAGGCCTCATATAATGTGTTTGAAGTAGGACAATTTGAGATTAGACCTTTATGCCTTGAGTGAGAATTCTGGTTTGATTTATTGATGATCTACTGATTTTTTTTCTTGCGGTCATGGCATTCTCAGGAGTCTTCTCCCACACAAAAAGTCAAAAATGTCAAAAATCTTCCATTTGCTTCTCCAAAGCCCATTTCCAGATATATTGAATTAAAATTTCCATAATTTCCAGTTAATTATTTTGCTTCTAAATGTATTTACCTTATGCTTTCATAGTCTTCTTAATCCTCAATTGTTTCTTTCATATTGTATAATTTATTATGTCATGGTATGATCCTGAAAAGAGTTTAGTTAATGATTGTATAAAATTACTAAACAAGCAAGTAAGTTCTTATTTTACAAGTGGGAAGGTAGAACAACTTCCCTACTCTTTTATCACCAATTTTGAAGTGAGGTATCTTCACAATAAAAGAGGAAATATATACAATGATTTTGCAACATAAACCTATCAGATTGCAAGATAAATTTGAAGCTATTATAAATTCTCCATTTCTGAACTTTAATTTTTAAAATATCTTATTTTTATTATTGCAATTATGGTACTTCTACTGCTGAGTTTGTTCCCAAAGTTGAATGCAAAGAGAGCTAGTTTGGGAGCTAAGTTCTTAAGTATATCTTTGCCATAGAATCTAATGTAGGGAGTTGTTAAAAATCTGAAACATGTAAGAAAAAATGAAGTTCTGGAGGGGAGAATGTATACTGCGGTTATATTACAATAGCAGTATTTGTGTTTGTTTTCTTCTGGCACTATATAGACAGCTACAATAAAGAAAAGAGGAGTGGGGAGAAGAAAGAACTAAAAGAGAAAGGAGTTCCCTGGGGCTAAAATGAAAGCGAAGGGGAAAATGTAACTCCTTCCCCCACCACCACAAAAGGGGCTTCATGCTCCAGTACATTGGAGAGAAACCTCTGATTCTTGCTCCAGTTCACCTACATGTATGAATGCTGCCTGCTGTATCTGTTACATTCAGCAATCAGCTCACTTTCTACCCTGCCATCCAAATGTAGTTTTTATGCTGAGCAAACTAAGAATCCAGTCTCTTCTTTCTCCATTTTTTTCCCTCTGAATCTTGTGAGTGATGTCGGCAACTGGCTGGGAATTAAAACAACTGACTGCATTACATTTGCTCAGTCCGTCAAAACACTGCCCTGCTCCCAGCAGCTGGAGAGTCAGAAGCTGAAAGGAATCAGTGTATCTTGGAACAAAGGCTACTTTCATGCCAAATACTTTTGATACAGTGAGAACTCAGTTCCTCTCTACATTTGAAACCAATAAGGCCCTTCTTTCTCTTATTTCCTGGGCCCTACTTAACAGGTTTTTCCAGGGGAGAGGAGAAGAGAAAGAAAATGAGTATAAAATGAGGGAGTCTGAAGACAGAAGTAAGCAACTGTAGTGATAACATCCTAAAAGACTTGCTGTTATGCCGAAGTTGAATGAAATATAATGTTAAATCTTTTTCAAAGGGCAGCAATGCTGGTTTGATCTGTGCCAAAATGTGTGGCTGTTAGTGTAAATTAATATTATTATGTAAGTTAGTATTATAATAAACCAATAAGGATATGTCAGGGCTTCCAAGAACAATTCAAGGTGATGCTTTTGACCCTTCAAGAACTTCATGGCATGGGACTGGGTTATTTGAGGAACTGCCTCTCCTTGATTACATCTGCCCTCCCCATCTGATCTGGCAAGGGAAACCTGCTTTAGGTCATGTCTGTCAGAGAAGTACATTTGGGGAGCCCAAGGAGGTAGGTCTTTCTCTTATGGAACACTCACATCTCCCTCTGCAGCTGAATTGAGGTTAGCTCTTTATTAATATTCTGGAATTCCCTCAAGAATTCCAGAGTATTTCTTGTTTAATAATTAAAATTGTTTTAGCTTCTGTTTAAGTTTGATGAAAAAGACATCACAAAACAACCAATAAAATGAGCTTCTTCAAATTACTGGTATTCATTCCCCATATTTGGAATTCCATATTTTCCTGGTTAAATTACGGGAAATGATAGTATGATATACACAACATTTGTTGATATCATTGACATGTTCCACTAGTGCTGTTCAGTATTGATTGGCAAGTGCATTTCCTGCTTTGTAGACTTTCTACATCCATTGTTTTCTATACAGTACATAGTAGAGGAATATGTACACTGAAAAAATATTGATATTTCTCTCTACCTGAATATAACTTATTTTGTTTGTGTTTTTGTAATTCCTTCGGTTATTTAAATAATATTTCATAATAGATTAAAAACTTCTTTAATTGTCTCTTATATCATATTTTACAATTAAAACTTCTTTAATTGTCTCTTACATAATATTTTATTTAGTCAGTATTGCCAGATTTTAATTAAGCTTTGCTATTCCTAGAAATCTTGACTTTTTTTAAAAAAATGAATAGTGTAATAATTTTTCTATCTTGACAAACTAGGAATTCTGTATTTTCATTTTATAAAAGTATCTACTTATGTGGGTGTATTTTATATGAAATTATTAGCTCACAAATAATTATCTGGCCAAATAATGGTTTTGAAACTGAATTTGAGCATGTTATCATTTGTGAAAATTCAGTACTTTACAATCCATGAGAAACTATATGCCTGTTCCTGTTAATTGACTGAAGATTTGTTCTACAAAAGGCATTTTACATGTACTCTTAGAGTTGCTTTATTTTTTTAATCTCCGGGGTCCAAATACATTCTTATCTAGTCTTTGCCAGACTTTCCTAAAATCAATTGTTGAATTGTCCTACATTGTAGATTATTTTAAGTTGTTTCTTCTTGTTTTTGTTCATTTAATTCATCTCTTTTTCATCTCTTTTAATCAATGCCACCAGCATTTTCTATGTTGCTGAAATTTTAAGTGGTATCTATGGCTGGATTTTTATGGCATGTAGCTGTTGTTAAAAAGTTGGTCTTGAAATGCAGGTTTTGTAATATCTTTCATCATTGCATTGCTCTTCTAAATTTCCCCATTAAATTAACCTTTTACAATAGGTTTAAATTAGTCACAGTCCTTAGGTCCAAGTACAACTTATGCATCAAAATCTGCGACTGGACTCTCAACTGAGCTGATTTGTCTTTATAAATGCATTTCATATTACATTTATGGAACACTTGTGATTTTTCCCTATGTTGTTAATCTGGAACTTGAATATTTAAGTGATTCAATTTGTGTGCTTTTTAAATTTGTTACTTGAGCTTCTGTCCTGCTCATCTTTAAATTGCATTGCTTTATCCCCATATTTGTTATGCCTATATATCATTCAAGTTCCAGAACTAAGGGAAAAATCTAATGGGATATCATTTGTGTTATGTTTGCCAGTATAGATAAACTTGGTCTTGATATTCTATCTTTATTTTTATGTATTTTAATTTTTGACAAAATGGCTACCAATTGTTATGATTGCATCCTTTAATTTGGTTTTGCTATTTCTCCATTTTTGGTGCTTTCTTTTATGAAAGGACTTGCTTTGCCCTCATTATTTCACTTTTAAAAGATCAGTTTACATCATTTGTTTTTCTGCGCCTCCCATTCATATCCATTTCTAGTATATTTACTTAATATGATATATCTTATAGTGTTCTTTAGTTATATTCCCAGGATTATTTACAAAGGAATAGAAAATGAAATTTAAATAATTCAATCCATAATAAAATCATTTTATGTTTATTCTTTAGAATAAACTCCTCTTTATTTATAAGTTTTGCTATTAGACATTTTTATGCTTTTTTAAAAATATATATTTTTATAAACCAATGAGTTGGTTTTTTCCACTGGGTGGTTTAGAAATGTAATCAATTAATCAATCAGTAGCTATCTTCTGATTCCAATTTATCTGTGTACAATTGGACTGCCTGGACTTTAACTTATGAATAAACATAAAATTTGCAATCTAAATAAATGAAGGTGGAAAATCAAGAAAGCATTTCTACATATGAAGTCCAACAGCTAGCACTGTACAGGTCCTATATCAGTGGTGGGTTCCTACCAGTTTGGCCCAGTTTGGCTGAACCTGTAGTGGCATGACAGCCTGGGTTGCAGAACCGGCAGTGACCCAGGCTGGCCATGCCTCTGAACTGGTTCCCCGGTCGCAGCAGTAGCCGCTGCCACCATCTTGTTTTTGAGTTCTGTGCATGCACAGAACAATTTATGCGCTCCCATGAGCAAACTGGCAGTAACGCTGGCTAGAACCCACCCTTGTCCTATGTGATCATTATGATCCATTGTAACTGCATTTTCATTATATACAAATTCTGGAGACACTTGCATTCTTTAGATACTAGATTAGAATAATGCAGGTATAAAAAGAAGGGTATTTTTTGTTTAGGAACACTTTTTTTGTCAGGGATCATATGATGGGGTTACATGGATGGTGGAGGCTGAAGAGTGGAGAATGTATCTCTTGAATTGATTCTTGACTATGGAATATATTCTCTCCAAATTGGCCTTTCTTAACATTTAATAAATTGGTAAATTCACTTTTACGAATAAAAGTGAATTTATTAAATATATTTACCAACATATTGGTAAAATATATTTACCAATATATTATCTCCAAATTTGCCTTTCTTAGCATTTAATAAATTGGTAAATTTACTTTTTTTACTCCAGACTTTTAATAGTTAAATGATTTTAACATTCACTTTAAAGTTTTATCTTGTGTTTTTGTTATTAGACATCGTGAATGTTCATTTCACATAAATCACAACTGGCATAAAATTCTCAATTGGTCAGAAGCATTCTGTCACAGAGACACAACTTGAATTTCCATTGATGAAGGACTGCTCAAGAATACTCCATACTGGGAGACAAAGTGACAAAGTTCAGAACTCACTAACAACAGAACATCAAATATAAACAGCAAGTGGCAGTGTATGCCTACCTTGAAAAGAAAGAAAGAAAGAAAGAAAGAAAGAAAGAAAGAAAGAAAGAGAAAGAAAGAGTAAGAATAATGAGAAAGATAGAAAAAAGCTAAGGAAGATCAGACTTGGTGAGTTCTTTGATGGAAAATTAGCAGGAAATACCTTAGCTGTAGGCTAGACTAAGAGAAAAACTAGGAGAAAAGCTTTATGGAGTTGAGTCTGGTTCAAGGGAGTTTTTGCCATTTTATCACAAAATAGTTGTTATTGCACATTGTTGAGAAATTAATGTGGGTAATTTCCAGTTCAGTTTGGACCCACCACATTCATAATCTCTATTTTCAGATCAGAGCAGAGCAGAATAAACAAGTACCCCATCATCACTTCAGCTAGCCAAAATGTAACTTAATGCTATGTTAAACATTAGCACAACATCAAAACAATTAACTGGCAAAAACAGAATAGAAGACAGGCGAAAGTGGTGGAGAGAGACACAACTTGAATTTCCACTGATGAGGACTGCTCAATGAATATTCCATACTGTAAACTGGGAGACAAAGTGACAAAGTTCAGAACTCACTAACATAACATCAAATATAAACAGTAAGTGGCAGTGTATACCTACCTTGGAAGGAAAGAAAGAAAGAAAGAAAGAAAGAAAGAAAGAAAGAAAGAAAGAAAGACAAAGAAAGAAAAAGAAACAAGCAAAGAAAGAATAATTAGAAAGATAGAAAAAAGCTAAGGAAGGTCAGACTTGGTGAGTTCTTTGATGGAAAATTAGCAGGAAACACCTTAGCTCTAGGCTAGACTAAGAGAAAAAACTAGGAGCAAAGCTTTATGGAGTTGAGTCTGGTTCAAGGGAGTTTTTGCCATTTTATCACAAAATAATTGTTATTTCACATTGTTGAGAAATTATTGTGGGTAATTTCCAGTTCAGTTTGGACCCACCACATTCATAATCTCTATTTTCATATCAGAACAGAGCAGAATAAACAAATACCACATCATCACTTCAGCTAGCCAAAATGTAACTTAATGCTATGTTAAACATTAGCACAACATCAAAACAATTAACTGGCAAAAACAGGATAGAAGACAGGCCAAAGTGGTGGAGAGACACACACACAAAGAACAGGCAAGGATTTATGCTATCTAAATTTCCAAACAGTGACATCAAAAAGGAACAGAAATTTATAGATTCCACTGGAAAAAATTACTATGGGAATTGATATTCAAAACATAGTGGCCTTTGATTATTCCATACTTAACCCTTTATATAAAATAGAATAGCAGAATAGAGTCAGTTTAGATTAGATTAGATTAGATTGCTTTTATTTATAGGCCACCCTTTTCCCTGAGGGGACTCAGGGCGGCTTACAACCTATAGGGAGGGGATACACGTAATGACATATACAGACAATACACAATTAAAAAATAGAAGCAACATTCATACATCATTCGGGTGGGGACGGATCCCAATCTTTAAGCCCAGGCCTGGCGGGATAGCCAGATCTTAAGGGCTGTGCGGAAGGTCTGGAGGGTGGTGAGGGTACGAATCTCCACGGGGAGGTCGTTCCAAAGGGTCGGAGCTACTACTGAAAAGGCTCTCCTCCGCATAGTTGCCAGTCGGCACTGGCTGGCAGATGGAACGCGGAGGAGGCCTAATCTGTGTGATCTAATCGGTCTCAAGGAGGTAATTGGCAGGAGGCGGTCTCTCAAGTACCCAGATCCACTACCATGAAGGGCTTTATGGGTGGTAAGTAGCACCTTGAAGCGCACCCGGAGATCAACAGGTAGCCAGCGCAGCTCGCGGAGGATAGGTGTTTGGCGTTTGGTGGCACCTTTGTTGAATTTAACAAATTCATACATACAGGCAGGCAGGAAAGCAGCTGATCCTCCTCTATTCTGTACCATTACATTCCAGCAATTTGATGGATGATGATGATGTTTCCACCACATGTTTAATATTTTCTATGGATGAGACTCAGTGTGGTCTAGTGATTAAGGCATCAGGCTAGAAAGTGGGAGATCATGCGTTCAAGTCCTGTCTTAGTCATGAAAGTCAGATGGGTGTCTTTGGGCCAGTTGCTCTCTCTCTCAGCCCAACCCATCACACAAGGTTGTTGTTGTGGGGGAAAAGAGGAAGAGAAAAGTGTGATGGATATATTTTTGCTGCCTTATTTGTTTTTATAAAAAAAACCAAAGGGACACAAAGAAAATAAATATTTTTTCTTCAAGAAATTCTTTCAGCTAAGATGCAACTTTTTCTTTCCTTCAGCGCTTAGATTTTTTTTAAAAAGAGACCTGGGTCAATGCTCCTGCTAAGACGGGGAAGGCTACTAAATATTTGCTTTTCTTGGCACATTTTAAAAGATATGACAAATAATAACCATGTATTTTTTTCAAATTTAATTTTATTTTCTGTTGGTTTCTTGCTCTCGTTGTTTAATTTTGTGATTCAAATCTTTTTTCTCTGCATAATTGTACTGCTGTAAATAAATATTATATACTTGTTCTACGAAATTCTTCAGTTTCACAGGGTCCCCTCCCCTCATACGGCATTTCACATGCAAGAACACATTGATCTCAAAATAATAATTACAGGGGTATAAAACATAAAAACATTGGATTCAAATATGTGCGATTCTGTTCAACCTATGTATAAACCAAAATACACAAGCATCTTCCTTCCTTCCTTTCCTTCCTTCCTTCCTTCCTTCCTTCCTTCCTTCCTTCCTTCCTTCCTTCCTTCCTTCCTCCTTCCTTTTTCTTTCTCTCTCTCTTTCTCTCCTTCCTTCCTTCCTTTCTTTCTCTCGTTCTTTCTTTCTTTCTTTCTTTCTTTCTTTCTTTCTTTCTTTTCTTTCTTTCTTTCTTCTGAAAGTCTTCTAAGCCACAATATTTAAATATGCTAATTCTGTCTTAATATCATCCACTTTCAAATTTTGTATATGAGATGGAATGGAAATATTAGGATCAATGGATTTCAGGAGCAAATAGAGCCTTACAAAACGAGGTAGAATGAATGTGGATTCCAGGGGATTCTTTTCAGGAATACTTTGATGGATATATTCCTTTCCACAGAGGATCCCAACAGAAACTCAACTCTGTTGATATTAGGAGATGGTGTTAATAAAAGAAGTCAGAACACACACTGTGCTCCCCTTTGCATAGCAAGCCATACTTTTTAATGCCAGGAATGGTTTTTGAAGGCAAAATATGTTTAGATAGGTACTCTACACATAACTGAAATTAACAGTGAGAAAGTTTTAACCAGGCTTCCCCCCTCTCATTTAAATGCTTGAGGTGTGATATCATCAATATGCTGATGATAACTTGTTTAACATTTCAACTCTAAGTTATGAGGGGTTGCTGTCAACATCTTATTCCAGTCCTGGGAGGCTGTAAGGAGCTTTATTAAAAAGAACAGGCTGAAATTGAAGCCAGAAAAGATGGATATCAACACAAGCATTATAATTGTATAATATAAATTCCTGCATGGCTTATACAACCCATGTAGGATTTTTTTTTTTTTTTACAATTTTGCCAATTGGTTCCTGGGTACAATTTCAGGTGTTGGTTTTATGAGTTATAAGTTTACAAGTTAAGTAATAAAGTTCACTTATATCTTGCCACCTGGGTACTTACAAGATTGCTTGATTGCTCCAATCTGAATCAGCCCAACCTATTACATTATTTGTGTGGAATGCTTGGTTATCTTGCACATCAGGAGGCAAATGGAACTGAAGCCAGGAGGCATTGTATTTCAGTGGTGGCACCAGAGCTTTGGAGTCATCTTCTCCAAAGATCAAATGAGCCCCCTGCTATTGAGCTTCTAATGGATATTAAAACTGGGTTCTTTCAAACAGAGTTCTGGTGGAGTGTATAATATTATATTTTTTGGGAGGGGATGTTTTGCCGCTTTGTTTTTGCAATTGCTGTGATTGATTTATTGGGTTACAACTTATATATTTCATTTTTTAAAAACTGAATTGTATCGTGTTGCAATGTTTTGCTGCTGAGAGATTCTTTTTTTCTTCTCTTTTCTTTTTTTACTCTAGTGGGGTATCACATCATACATGCAGTTTTGCCTGTGTACTGGGGCAAATCCTGCAGGCAGTCATTTTCATATTTGATTGTTTACAGAAATAAATCTTAAACTGCTTTATGTGAAGTAAAAGAAGAATCTCATGAATCTTATGACTGATTGCAGTCAAGGTGTGTTAATATCCAATGAGACAGAGGAAGAACTTTAGGTTCATATACTTTCCCCATAAAAGGCCTATATGCCTTTTTTCTTGTTGGTTGGATGATATGGCTCAGTCTATCATGTTTCCTGTATTGATTTCAGATTCACAATGAAGATTTTGAATATGGATGAAGCATGTTCCTGAGCATGCAGTTATGAAATACAGTTACTGTTTATGCATTTTATGCATTCTTCATTCCAAAATAATTTATGAATCATCTTCAAGGGAAACATTCAAATACACAATAATGTCTTGCTTTTAACTTGAAGTGAAATTCATCTACAACAAAACTATACAATCAGATCTGAGTAAAGGTCAAGAGATCTCCTATGTATCATAGAAACTGTAGACGTTTCTAAAGGACATGGATTTTTACATACAATTGTAAGCTTCCATGATATGCTTCTGGGAAAGAGATTATCCTTTGGATGTGCAGGGTTAAACAGACAATGTGGAGTGCATCCCCAAGATGCACTCAAGAAAGGAACCAGGAAATGCTTTTGTAGCTAATTAATTCAGTATTGGTGTTACGTTCCTTCCTTGTGAAAGTTTGTCCAACCCCGTCTTGCCTATAAACTCTCATGTCAAGTGGCTTTGTCCAGTGTTGCTGTGTGCCTAATGTTCCAGCTAAGATTGCAAGTTCTAATTTATTGTGCTTTGAGATCCTTGATGAAAGGCATGACAGGACTGCAAAGTGCTTCATCACATTAAAAAGCCAGGGTTATAAAGTCTCTGTGGCCTCTGGCAGACATTTCATGTGACAGACTCAGCTCTTGCTTTACCGCTCTGTGAAGAAAGAAAAATTCACATCTTGCATAGTGTCCCATGACAATTGCTTTAATTAAAACACACTGGGATGTCAGTAAGCTTGGTGTTGCTGAGTGACAGGAATTCCAGAGCCTGGAGGTGGCAATTCCAGAGAAAAGGGAGGGCAGCTTGAATCAGGAATTTCCTTTTTCTACCTTTACAAGACACACAACTGATTCTCAGAGTGAGACCATCAGATTTTATACAGGACTTTCATGAATGAGCTCAATACAGGTATTTCACAATTTACGACCATTCATTTAGTGATTATTCCAAGTTACAACTGGAACTGAAAAAAGTGATTTATGCTCCCTATGTCACATGGTCAGAATTCAGATGCTTGGCAACTGGTTCATATTTGTTATGGTTGCGGAGTCGCTGTGAGCAACCTTTGCAACCTTTTGACAAGCAAAGTCAATGGGGAAGCCAGATTCACTTAACAACTGTAGCAAGAAAGGTTGTAAAATGGTGTAAACCTCACTTAACAAGTGTCTCACTTAGCCACAGAACTTTTGGGCTCAGTAGTGGTCTGTATTATATGGGCTGGGGGTTGCATTTCATTTGCAGATGTATGTGCAAGGACAGATTATAGATGGGATTAGAAATGGAATTGTAGATTGGAGATGGGATTATCTTTTTTGTTTTACATTCTTTTGAAAATTCCTGAGTTTAAATCCTACTTCTTTGCCAACCACTCCAATTCATAAATATTAGGCAGAGTGTAATATTTTTTTTCAAACTTGATAGTCATGTTTATTAAGAGAGAGGAGCTAAATGGAGATATCACATATGTACAAACATGTACATTTCAACCAGTGGTGGGATTCAAATAATTTAACAACCGGTTCTCTGTCCTAATGACCAGGTGGGTAGGCGGGGCTTAGTGGTCATGTGACCGTGTGGGCATGGCCAACTCAACATTGCTCAGGTCGATGGGCACTTTGCTTTAGCTGTTACAATGTAATAAGGGTTAACCGGAGAGGCAGTTTCTGTAAGCAGGACAATAAAGATTAAGCTAGAAACAACACCAGAATGTTTCCATCCTGCCTTCCTTACAGGATTAACCCTGTAAAGCATAAAAAAACCAAAAGAATATTTCTTCCAGCAACCGGTTCTCTGAAAGTTAAGAAAGTTAAGAACCGGTTCTCCCGAATAGGTGTGAACTGGCTGAATCCCACCACTGATTTCAACAGAACGTATATATTAGTAACAGCAGCATTACTGTTATTGTAGCTAACACATTAAAATGTGTGCTTATTTCACTATTTAGGTAATGTCCTAGTTTTTAGATCAGAGATCTTGAATGCAGAAGCTTTAACACAAATTCTTTGCTACAAGGGCCATTATCAGACTTATCCAATTGAAATGCTGAAGCCAAACGTATGCACATATATACAAGCACATACATTTAGCCCTGAATCAGTTCAACACTGATTGAGAGGAAAATAAATTTTCTGATGCATCATTTATATCACAGTCCAGAATGATATATTAAATTTATCGCTTTAAAACTGTCATTCCTCTTACATGATAAAAAGTATTACATACTAGAATTCCCGAATAAACAACTTCATTGATGTTGCATATTCCATGAATATTCATACTTTGGGGACTATTGTGTATATTTGATATTTAAAAGTAAGGCATCATACCTTTAAAAAGATGCTTGTCTTGGAGGGGTAGCAAGTTTACAAAAACCTGTTGCGCAGAGCTAGAAAGCAAATTTGATTTGATTTGATTTGATTTGATTTGATTATATTTATATGCTGCCCTTTTCCCCCGAAGGGGACTCAGGGCGGCTCACAATTCAAATCAGGGAAGGGGGGTACAGACAAAAAATTAAAAAACGAAACATAACAATGCATAATTTAAAAACACACAACAGTCATACCATTCGAGATGGGGGCAACAGCTCTTTAGCCCCAGGCCTGTTGGAACAGCCAGGTTTTAAGGGCTTTGCGGAAGGCCTGGAGGGTGGTGAGGGTTCGAATCTCCATGGGGAGTTCGTTCCAGAGGGTCAGAGCAGCCACAGAGAAGGCTCTCCTCCGGGTAGTCGCCAGTCGACACTGGCCAGCGGATGGAATTCGGAGGAGGCCTAATCTGTGGGATCTAATTGGTCTAGTGGAGGTGATTGGCAGCAGGCGGTCTCTCAAGTACCCAGGTCCAATACCATGAAGGGCTTTATAAGTGACGACTAGCGCCTTGAAGCGTATCCGGAGACCAATAGGCAGCCAGTGCAGCTCGTGGAGGATAGGTGTTATGTGGGTGAACCGAGGTGCACCCACGATCGCTCGCGCGGCTGCATTCTGGACAAGCTGAAATGTCCGAATGCTCTTCAAGGGCTGCCCCATGTAGAGCCCATGGGAAATTTTACCACATGTACGTATGACTATTTTGTTTTCAGATTAGATGCTATCAACCTGCAGACCAGCCACAATTTTTATTCATATAAAAAGCTTGAATAGAAATCTAATTACAGCTTCCTTCACAGTTGTGAGAAATTAATTTCTATTATTTCTAACATATTAATACATAATATATTGCATATATTTCATCTCTTAAAAACAAGCTATTCCTACATAGCTTCAGTTTGCTTTACTACTGTATGCCATCTTTTTTTCAGGGAAACTATGCAGCCAGATACAATGATAGAATTGAAGAGAAATAGATATGATTGAAGAACCAAGATAGATACAAACTAAATAACCATTAGTTAACAGAAGGCAAAATCTACTCAAATCTAAGATAGAAAAGTAGTGTTGCTTTAAGAATAATTAATTTCCAAGTGATATCCTGATTAAAGGATATGACCTTTCATATCCTTATAAAGGAATTGTTTCTTGACTGAAGGAGAAAGAAGTCTTTCTGCTATGTCTTGATGGACTTATTAAAGTACTCTTCTACCTACTCCTGTCTGAGTTTCCCTAGCTCTCCAACAGAGAATGAAAGAGAAGGCAAGGTGTCAATCACAAGAAAAATCCCAGGGAGACTAAAGGCAGAAACAGAAGAATGCAAAGAATGTTTCAACCTTTTTCTTCTATCCACTCCATTTTTATGTTGCAGGTGATAAAGGCAAAGAATTGCCTCCCAACAATGAGAAGCAATTAATAAAGGGCAGAGTTTTCACCTTTCTTCAAAAATAGCATGGAAGCTATCTGACTCATTATTACCTCCTACTGGCATTTTAAATATGACAAGAAAAGGCAAAGCTTCTCCATATAGGAAGACTCTGACACTTGTTTAGGTAACTTAATTACTTTACCAGCAATGCTTTTACCTGTCTCACGAAAGGTCCATCACTTCTAGTTAGCCATTTTAACCACATAAATTTATGTTATTCCTATAAAATATGTCCTTGAAGCTTAGAAACCAAGTTAGCAATTAAGATCAATGCACAATTTATCTTATCATTATGATGTGCTGTAATCATGGAATAGGCCATTGAACAGCACCTTCACCTACACACTCCTTCTTATTGGATTTGACTTGCAATATTTTCCCAAACAGTTCCTGTATATATATTTATCATATTTTCTTTCAGAAAATAGCAAAGTGAAAGAGTTCCCAACTTTATATAGCTCTGATAAAAACCCTCCATTGACACTATTCAGAGCCTGCATGTCTGAATCACAACATATCTGTAATGGAACTAAGTATTGGAATGTCAATGTATGGAACTGACATATAAACAGTGAGTAGCTATTTTCTGATAAATGATCTAAGATAGACGGCAAGGGATTTAAAAGGAGGTGAAATTAGAGCCACTACATCCTCTTCCAAAAAATATCAGTGATGCCTTCTTCCATCACTATAAGCATGGTATATTCATCCTAAGAACAAAAGCCACCTAGTCTTAGAAATTGCAAATGGATGAAAGAAAGAGAATGAAAGAGGCCACATAGGTCTAAAGATGACAAATGCTTCTGCAGGATCCCTGTAAATAATAGAACCTTAATCTTAACTCTTATCACTTTGTACCTCCTACATTTCTATTTCTATTGCATTCATCAATGTTAACACTCCAAACTGTTTCCACTGAAGCTGCAGTAAGCAAGATAGCTTAAGTCTTCCTCCAGTTTAAGGAGGGAAGAGTAACGCTACAATAACAGATAAATCTGGAAATAATATCACTAAGAAAGCTATGAAACATCACAGAAAAAAAGGAAGAGGATGAATGTATTTGTACATAGTACTTCTACATTTGTGACACTATGATTAAAAAAAGAAATATATTTCAAATAAGGAGGAAAAATGGCCAGCTACTGTCTGCATCTATGCAGTCTGCTATGCACATTTAACCATTAATGGGTAACTTAAACACTCCGATTCTTTTTCTCAGCTCTTTAAAATAGATTGAAGAATATAATCCTTCATATATATGACTCCTTTAAATAGACAATCCTCTTTCAGCCATCTCCTATGACAGTCCTCAGTATTAAGTAGGAGACATAACTGTCCTGTGATACAATGCTAAGCAGTATTTGAAGTCTGCAGCAACCTGGATTTAAGAGGGAGATGATGATTTGGAACGTGTGTGAGCGTTCACATAACACTTGTCAGTTCCTTTATCAAGGCTTGCATGGGAGTGACTGAGCAATCCCAGGACATGACAGAAGTTCTTTAAAGAGCTGCTAATAAGTATTGTGAGATGCTCTTGGGTCTCTTTTTCCTTTGAAATCTATATCATTAGCATTTCTAACAGGGATGAGAAACAGTAAACTATAGTTTCCAAAGTAGCATCTATCACACTTGTTTCCAAAGGTTGATAAAGGTATGTAATCAACTTTTGATGCTCTGCTATAGCATTTGAGGTTTTGCAAAAGAATGTCAAATATCCTCCTTAACCATGAGGATCATCATCATATGATTTATGATTGCAAATTATCAAAAGCTGATACCTCTTGTGATAAAACTGGTGAAACCAAAACAAGTAGCTAAAGGAAGCTGCATTACTTAAGAAATATATCTGCCATACATTTAGCAATAGTATGCTATGGTAGCACAGTTGATTTCAAAGTCCAAATTCCAACGACTGATAACATTTCTTCAACACATTATTATTATGATCATAAATTGCATATATTTTTTTGCAATAAACAATTTTGGTAATTGTTCTAATAATAAGAACAAAAACACAAAACATTTGCAAAATAAGATATGCTAGTGTTTTACATGTCATTTACTTTGTTTTCATTTTTTGGCTGTTTCAAAATGGATAGTATTTAACATTCTCTGTCACAGGCATTAACCTAGCATTTCTTCATCTCACTTTTCTACCAAGACTCTTAGAGCACAGTAACCTTTTTTGTTTAGCTAACATAACAGCTTTGAGGCTCACTTTTTACTTCCCTAATTACAGAACTTCCTACTCAGTAATTAAATGATAAAGATTCATTACAGTTTTCCTTGATTGCCTGATTGGCTCTATTTTTCAAGGTCCATAGGGACATTCCACAACCCTTGCATTTAGAATCACATTTCTTCTTAAATAGCCACCAAAGCCATAAGCTATTATAATAGAAAGAATGGATTAAATAAAAAGTATATGTGTCTGTCTGGGTGACATTCTGGACCTCCCTGCCCTCCCTGACCAGTCCCACCTTAGTGATTGCTACCAAAACAAGCAGCTGACCTCTCTGACTAGAAATCAACACATGAGCCTTCCTGTCTGTGGCACGCCACCTTGGAGACCTGTTGTGGGGAAAGGAGTTCAAACAGAAAATCTATTTTTAATGACTTTGGGGAGTTCTGGGGAGATGCTGAGTAATTCACTGTAATTAAAGCTATCCATCACTCAGTGAATAAGAACTGGAAGTTGATGAACTTTGCTGTGCTATTTTTGTCCATTTAGTGTATGTGTCTGTCTGTCTGTCTATCTATCAATCTATCTGTCACCTATCATCATCATCATCATCATCATCATCATCATCATCATCACCATGTCTCTCTCTCACCACACACACACACACACACACACACACACACACACACACACACACACACGGACTAAGAAATCAATGTGAAGCAGCTATGCACATATACACAGTATAGCTCATCATTTTGAAGTTCTTGGTGGTTTATGCAGTATGAATTTAGAGAAAATAAATATAAGAGACATATCTGGATTGTACTAAAAATGGGGGACGTTATATTTTTTATTTATTTTATTTATTGTTTATTACATGCTAGCCATCATCGCCACTCAACAAACAACTATAGATTTGGATTTGTAAGACCTGATTTTAAGACAGAATCCTTAAAAAATAAAAAAATGCTATTCAAAATATATCCATATAATCATTAAATAATTTCATTTACCCCACTCATTTGTGGATTTCACATGACACTAAGCCACAGGTTTTAATCTATTAAGTAATCTGTAATTGACTTGGTCAAGCTAAACTATAAATTATTGTACAATGCAGAATGGGTCACACTTATTTTTAGCCAACATAAACATATTACACTATGGCTTTCATCTTATTTTATTTTTCATTGCCTACCTAGATGGAAAAGTTTACAATTACCTTTATATTCATAGATTTGTAAGGTATGCAAGGCAATTACTGACTTGGATCAAAACTTCAGGGTCTGTTACTAAGGTTTTTCTGGATTCCAGTCCCACCAGTAATTGGAATAAAGTTATGCCAATTTTAGCAAAACACACAATGGAAGAATAGTCTTATATATTTTTGTTCCACAAGAAAATGATGGCTTTAAACGGGATAGGGGGAGGACAGGCCTTGACTGATCTTACAGAATTAAGATCAGAAGGCCCCCAAAGACAGTTATTTCAATCCTTTGGTCCTTAAAGGTCAACATTTCACAGAGATGGCAGTAATTGTATGATTACCTGCACATTGACATTATGGCAGTTACTAAACATGCATATTTATGCTACCTTCCCAGAGTTAGATTAATTTAAAAAGATAATATGATTTATATTTCAATAATTCTAGTGTGGCTCATTAGGGTCAACAAGGCATCCCCTCTAATTTGGGTTATCAAAGACTGCCATAGAACTCTTTTGGGAATATGACTTCATAATTCATATTCCCCTGATAATTGCTTTGAACTCAGTGTTTCACATGATATGAACTACTTGTAAATCTTAATTACACTAGCTAATATATTTATATTAGGAACAACAATGAGAAATAAAGCCTTGTGAACTTTGGTACAATAATTATCTGAACTTTAAACAAAATATTTTATAGATTATATCTGCAAAGAAGCTGAAGGCTTTCAAAAATGATCCAAATGAATCAAAATTGGAGCTCTCCATTCTAGTTCACTTAGACTCAGTAGCAGGATTTTGATTTTCTGAAAGCATATCTATACTGTATATTTTAAAGGCTGGTGTGAAAGAAACTGGAAAGCAAGCAATGTATGAACTTTGTAGCAGAAAACTTATTTCTATTATATTAAGAAGGTAATTCTTAATTTGATCAAAGAAAGTAAAAATACATTGCATAAATAACACATTAGAAAGGAAATATCTCAAAGATAGCAACCGCATATGGTGTATGCAATTGACTCAATCACTGGCATTATCAAGAAGTAATAGTATAACTTTTGCCCAACACAATAACTTTTGTCTATCAGTCTTGATCCTTCCTACTAGAGCAAAGGTTTATATAGTCCAGTATTCTTTTTCAAGCTTAAAACTTCAGGGAATGTACAAGAACAACACGAGGATAAAGTCATTTTCTACTTTCCCTTCCAACCAACCGGGACTCAGAGGAATATTGCTTGGGTGATATCCAAAGGGGGAAAAATCACTATAAAATTTATCTAATCCCATTTTAAAGCATTTTCGGCTTGACAACATTCATTGCATCTCTTAGTTGAATTAATTTACGGAATGCATCATTGTCTTATCTGTTATTACAGGTCATGGTAACTCTATTCAGGGTCTCAAAATAGAAGGTAATGTTTAGAGAAAAATTCAGAACAGTAATTCAATTCTTGTTGAACTGAATTATAGACTAAAAAAACCTCTGCCTGTCTGCAGTTTACAGCAGTTTTAGTGACAGTGGAGTTCATTAAGGAACTTCAAGGAAATATGTTAAAATAAATCAGAAAACTAGACAAAGGTTTTCCTAATTCTAGAAGAAGATGCTCTGGAGCAAGAGCCTTTCAGGTTCAGGCAGTAACTGCTCCCTTTAAAAAATATATCAGAATTTTCTTTTAATTTAGCAATCCCTGGCTAAAATAGACACAACTGTGAAGAGCACATTTATATTCATGATTGTTCAGTTCATGTATAACCTTGAGTGGTGAAACCTTAAATGGGCAGAGGGATCTAGTTTAACCCTGTTTCCTCAAACAAGTATGATAACTTTTCTTTTAGTCTTAGCTATTAAAAAAAACAGATAACAGAATTATAAACTAGAAGAAATATAGGGATATTCAGCTATTGTTCACTACTTACATTTTTGAAATCAGTTTATGCCCAATTTGAAGAAGAAACTTTAAATGCAATATTTTTTTTAAAAAAATGAAAACTAAAACCAACAATAATGGAATGACTTTCTTCATGTTACTTTTAGCAACACCTGACTGATTGCTCCAATATATTGCCAATTACCGCTGTCCATGACTTAATGAAGCTTTAAATGTTTACTGCAAGTGTCTTTTTCCCTATAGAACATGTGTTTGACAAGGTAAAAAGCTAATCTTACTGTCAACTGAATTAATTTCTGTTTTACAGCATTTGAAATTGAACTCGAAAAACCTGCATAGCTCCTCGTTTATGTAAGATATGAAGTATTTAGAGTTTTTGGAATTGTTCTTTCATTATGATACAACTTGGTGACAAAATTAAAATAACCTTTTTGCCTCTATTGGTGTTTTCCAGGACTCTGAAGGGCTTCCTTAAATCTAACATCCCCCCCCCTTTCATAAACTCTTGAATTCCTCTCTAAAATTAAGGTCTTATTTCACCCATTTTTGGAATCCAGACCTCAGCAAGCCACCCTACATCTGCTATGCTCAATGGAAGTAATGTAGCATTGCCATAGAACATTACCTAGGGAAGAAAAATGAAAAACTGAATAGGATCTGAGATGATTTCGGATTTACTAAGTCCAATACTTTGAAGACCTCCAACAGACAATCCTCCAGAAAATAACAAAACACAGAACAGCCACAATTACGTAAAGAATCAGTAATTGGGCCAGCATGATTTAGGACTACTCAGACAACACTGCTTACAACAACATAGTTGAAATTATAGCTAAAATTATCACCTCTACAGACTAATAGAAGTGCCATTTTCCACAAATACACACTCTACCTTCTACCACAAAATTGTAATTATTCTAAGCTAAATATGTTCTATATTTATCTAGGATAAGTCTAGTCATGAAGGTAATCATGAGATTAAAATGATCTCATGTATTTACATATGCATACCTTTGGGAGTAACTTTCTGCTGTTAAATTCAACGGAATGCATAAACATTTGGGTACAGGGAAAAGTCCAGGAACAGGTGATCATATTGAGGGCAAAATGCATCATTCAGTCATTATTCTGCAGACAGAATACTACTTTATAATTATCTCCATCCTTGTTGAAAACCTGTTGCACAGGTACATATTTTCTTATGCTCTAAAATATGGCTAATATCTAATTTCCCTCTAGCTTTCCCACTGCATCTTCCCATAGCATCATTTTTAGAAAATTTCATAAAATGAACAAACTTTGGCCTTACAAAAACACATGTCTCCTTCTAGACACATCACTCAGGCAACCTGAACAAGCTGCTGAAATCTTTATAGTATCCTGGCTTTGCCACAAGCATTGCTATTTAAGCAATCCTGTGCATACACATGTCACAGATGAAAGCCCACCTCAGAACCAGCAGCTGTGTCTTGAGTAAAGAAACCAGAGAGCCTGAACTCCAGATGTAGTGATTTAGGACTGTTTTGTTTTAGGTCATAAAATCTGTTTTGATTTTAAACAGAGGCAGCATAGAACACCAAATCCTGCACTTCCACTAGGAGGTTAAACTGTAGTACCTACTTGAAAGTCACACACCCCCTTTTAAAAAAAGGTTTTGACTGAGAGTCTGCCTTGCAAACACACACACCAAAATACAAAATGGCAAACTAGTATTTTACTAAGTAATTTAAAATGTAGTTACTTTTGCAAAATACTTAGGACCAAAGTAACCATAACAATTATATTTTTTACTTAACAGGATCTTTCTTAATAATATACTGTTCCCCTCCCATCAAAGCAGCTGCTTTTGTTTAGAACTTTCCACTTTGACACAGCCCAGTGTTCCTAGGAGAATCTTGCAAAGGTATAATTTTTCTAAAAAGGCAACTGATTATAGGGGTGGCTATGTTTGCATAACAAAGAATGGTACTATGCAACAAACTACTAAGCCTCTAAAAGTGTATTTAGGTTTATAGATTCTATCAATTCCAAAAGTTATGCTCATTCTCTTATAATGTGTAAAAGAATCCTTCCTAAGGCGGGAAAATATTGCTCCTTCTCAAGCAGGCAAGTCAAGGGAATTTATAATGGCTACTAAATGACATGAACTACTCTGCTAACCAACCAAGCATGGAATAATAATTATATAGATCATCAGTCTCCATGGGATCTTCCTGTGATCCAGTGAGCCACATTAAAGTATTTCTTTCTCCCTTTGTAAGACATTGCTGCAGAACAAGGGGGGGAAACAAACAGTAAATATTATTTCAGTCTCTAAACTAATTTATCAAGGTAAGGACTTAGATATTTGATCACTTTCCATTTTTCTGAGAGAGGGTTCAGAAAGCTAATGAGCCCTTGTTCAGGCATTTAGCACAGTTGCTTCATGAATGCATTCACATATAACTTTTTAAAAATGTGGGTAAATTATATTAGATAGAAATTATTCAGAACTCTGAATCATAAGCCAATAAACATCATTATGGCTTGGTCTGAACTGAACCATTATCTAAGATAGTATTTCTGAACCTTGGCAAGCTTAATATGTGAGGACTTCAAATCACAGAATTCTCCACCTTGAATTTCAAGGTAGTTTATTTAGAATCAAGCTGCAGATATTAGAGACCCCAATACTGAAATCTGACTGGTCATGATAAACTAAATCTAAATCTCTGCAACCTTTTCACTATTTCACAAGGTTGGCTAAACATTATTGGAGAACAAAATGACAGGTTCTTTTTCTTAAACACTGGATACCAAAAACTGAGATGGAAAATGCCAGTGAAATACAACAGATCCACTTTTCATATTACATTTTATTTTTAAAGCAACAGGTATTGCTTTTAAAAATAAAGCAATTTTACTTTTAACAGAAAAAAATGTTAGCATAATCTTCAAAGAGTTTGAATGTTGATCTGACCTATCCCAGCATCTTGTTTGAGTTTTCTTCTCATTATAAGTACCACCTTTGCCTTTAAAAATGCACATTCTCTTCAAACATAGTAATACATTCAGTCATCTTACACAATTGTCTACAAAAATATCCTCTCCACTAATCTTCCACCCACTGACTTTGAAGGAAAGTAATTAAGGATAAAGGGAGAGCTATCTTCAAAAATATCTTTTCTCAAGGAATAAAACTGTCCAGTACAAGTAGACTTTGATATTTACTTGATTTTTTTCCTCCCATCCTTACTGATAAATCTGAAGCACATTAGAGTTATTTAAGTTATTTATTTTTAAAAAGTAATTATAAGATAATTATTGAGCAGGCAACTCTTCCTCTGTAGGTATAAGTGGAAAAGTAAAAAGGGGATTTTAAGTAATTTAGGAGTTATAACCAGTATAATTAGGTGTTCGTTAAGCATTTAACAATTGAACTATGCTTATTAAAATTACTTTTAATCAATATGTTGCCAGAGAATCTTTAATATCACACTGCCTTGATTTCCTGAACCCTGATTAGGACCAGATTCTATACCCTTGGAGAATTTAAGCTTACCGCAACACAACATCTCTGTGGGAAATGGATGATCTTTATCAATTTTTCACCTGTGTGTGTGCGCGCGCGCACATGCATGTGCAAAACCCCAACCCAGAATAACCAATGGTGACTATGGTGATTGTGAAAAATCAGAAGAAGAAAGAGAGCAAAAGGCTGTTTTGATACATTAAAGGATTGTACACTATTGCCTCTAGGAGTGGGAAGGAATCAAAGTTTGAATGTTTGCTTTAGTCTAAAGAACTGGTTTCTTTGTCAAACTGTAAAGGTCACCTCATAGACAACAGATCTGTAACTGTTGTCTCTGGATGTAACCAGGGAAAATCTCTACTTTGTACTATTGCCTTTAATGCTTCTCCTCTGAGCTTCAAATAGCTCTAGGCAGGAATGTACAGTATTTGCTTTTCTTAATTCTGTCTTCTAGGTTTTTTGGCCTGGTGCCCTAATAGCTATTCTTTCAAGCCAGAAATTGGTTCCTCACCTCAAATACAAGAGCTGTGTTGTAGATTAATAGGCTTGTGGATTTGAGTATGCATTTGAACATGCATTTAACATATTAAACTATATAGTAATTTGTCCCGTAGTATTTCATACATATATACAAACCTACTTTAGTAAACTTATTTATTACTGAATCTGATTTGCTTATTATCTTGACCTTTAATAAGTTTTAGTTCTTCCAAAGATGTTGCAATGATTTCTTTGTTCTGTGTATCTAATCTGTTTTTTTAAAATTCTATTCCTATTTCCTAAACTTTGACAAACACAATCATATTTTCATGTGTGTTACATTGCATTACATACCCAGACTTTTTGAGTTTCTACTTGTTGAAGTAGAAATTTGGTTCAAGGAAACATTGAACCTTTATTTGGTCCAGGAATGATTGACTATTTTTTCTTTCATGGTAGTTTCAGTAACCCCCTCCATTATTTGGAAGTGAACATCACATTCTTTTCAGTATTCATCTTCACAACTGTATATTACACCAAGAATACATTTGCTTAAACTATTCTGATCCTTGTAAATGTAGATATGTCCTTATTTTTAATGATCTCTTCTAAGGCTGTTGTTGCTTTCTCTTTCTAGAATGAATGTCTTCTTTAGTTCTACAGCACATTATTTATTCTTGAGCACAAGAAAACAAAACTATATAACTTCTTCAAAATTCACTAAACAAATAGATTGACATGGCAGCTTCCTAATTAGTAATCTGTAACAACTTTTCATTTTTTTTTACTTAAATAATGAGCGCTTCTGAGTATTTGTCTTAACAGTTAACAAAGAGGCACTGTGTTTTTTAAAAAATGAAATCTTTCTCAGGTCAAACTTGAGCTGTCACCTCCTGATGACCAGATGGAACCCTCTAAGTAGGCTGTCTAATGGTAATTTATGTGTGGTATAAACAAATACTTGTGGTCCTGATTCTCAGAGCATTTAGTTTCAAAGATAGATAGAAGCTGCTCCTCAGTAATACCTGATTCAGAACTTTATCTCACTAAGATATTAACTACTCAACTTCACTAAATAATGTGACTATGTTTCAGATTTTAATAATGAAAAATATATATTTTGACCAGTTTATTCTCATTGGAATCCATATAAACCTTAGCTAACAAGGCAATGTTTATGTTTCTAATTTCCTTGACCTTATCCATTTATAAAGTAAATATGTCCATGTTCTAAAATTCACATATAATTGCAAGCAAGCAAATGTGATCATTCAGTATTTTTACACAAACCAACATTAGAAATATAGATCTGACTGTGGCTTAGTCAACATAACCTACTTTTGATTCTGCGCCTCAGACTATTGCTCTGGAAGAAAAAGTAATGTGTTTTATTAATAACACAGTTTCACAAAGATTCAATGTATCTGCAAAGAATTTTCTCTGCTCCACTGCTCAATGCTGGTGAATTCAACTTTAGTGAAAGTTTTACTTGAGGTCAGAATATGCAGTGTTTCAAAATCTAAGTAGTAGGATTTCAGATTAAGTGTGCCTGCTCCAATGTACTCTCACAGAAAGGTATATGCATCACTCTTCCAATTTCATAAAGCTTTACAAAACAAACTTGAACTTAGATCTGAAGAAAAACTTCCATATTGCAAAGAGCCATAATATAAGTATCACTCCTTCCCTTCCCATTATTATGTTCCTTATCATTAAACATATCAGGAAAAAAAGAAAGAACAGAGTTCTTTTGGCTACTTTGCCCATTGCCCTTAATGACAAAGGCCCATCAATTCATGAGAGAGCAACTATTTCTAAAACCACCATATGCTAGAAAGCAGGGAACTCCTGGTGTCTGCAGCTGCCAGAAATCCCCCAGTTCAACTGTGCTGTTAAAAAGGATTAGGATAGGGCATGATTAACCAAAGGAGTTTAAAATGACAAACAAGCCTCTAAATTGGATTACAGCAGTAATGAAAGCAGTAATGAATGAAAGAAGCCTTGGAATATTACCTATAAGTATCCAGATAGATCAGACCTTAGGATACTGTATTAGCAAAGTTTGTAAAATTATTTCAATCACTCATCACTGATAAATAATAAAGCCATATTCTAGGAAAAAACAGACTCTTTTCTGGTGCTGTTTGAAGCTATTAGAAGATATTTTATGACAAGAAAGATGTAAGCAACACAGAAAGATGTAAAAATGCAGCAAAATATTGCAAACAAATATTAACATTATCTTTTAAAATGGGGTGTTAAACTCATTATGAGACATCATCACGTGACATAATTGCAATTTTTTTTTTATCCGCTAAAACAGGGGTGACATGGCCAGCATCCAGCCTGTGGGCTGGGAGTTTGACACCCCTGTTTTAGGAGTTGATTGGTCTCACCTGACTAAATTTGGTAAGGCTATAATCAGAAAATACCAATTTTTGGTATTTGCTTATTGGAACATAGGTGTGTGATATTTCTGACACTACTGGCAGAATGTGTGCTGTGGACATGTGAAGAACTAAAAATATCTAGGAATATTATTAATCACAGAGTACAGAGATCTGAGAATACCTTGCAGGGAATATTATTTTCAAGACATTTCTTTGCTGATCAGTTAGAGAAAGAAGTTCCTAGATTTACAGCACATCTGATTAAAAAACCTGTAACTGGAAAGAATTGTTTTGATTGTGCCTATATAGCTATCAAGTTAAAGTGCCAGAGTTCTTCAAGCAAGTATTAATGGTTATTTCTTAAAAGTTTTCTAAGGGAGCAGGGTCAGCATGAATAAAGTTAGGGAGGTGAAATTTATACTATTGGAAAATACAAATTAATTTCCCATTGCCTCTGATATTCTATTTTTCTGAAATACTCTAAAAGGCAAAAGAGTCACATGCATTATTACTCTGCAGCTGAAGGGACAGATGACCTTTCCAATTCAGTACATTTATAAATCTTAAATAATGAAATTTCCTACAAAAGAAATGAGTAAGTTTAGGTTAAATCATTTTCTACAACAGATTTATGCTGAGAGTTTGAGAGCATGCAGACAGAAGGGTGAAATCAAATAGTAGGCCTTGCACATTCTTTCCTTTAAAACCACAGTGATTTTCTCAACAAATGAGCATGAGCGATAGTAGCCCTGGAAACAGAATTTGCTTAACCAAAAAGTAAACCAAAGGGAAACAGAAACTGTATTTTTTTCCTCCCAAATACATTATTACAAATTACAATCAGCATGAAAAATAATAATATACATTCATGCTTCATATTATCCAGCGTTGATATATTTATCATTATAGGATATGATTCATTTGAAAATATACAAGTAGAGAACAAGTAAAAAAGAAATAGCATGTATCCCTATATGAAAGGATATTTGCTAGCTCTGATCAGTGCCATAAGTGCATCATCAGCATACCAAGGTGCCCTCAGCCATTGTTCAGTTCTTTATTTCTTCTAAACTGCAGCTTTGTGTACCCATACCAAGGCAAGAGACTATAACAATTAGCTCCCCTGAAGAGACATAAATCCACCATTCTGAATTATTAGCCTAACAAAATCACTCCATAGATGAAGTTGCTTCCCGCTCTGGGGGAGGAAACCCAAGAAAGTTGATTGTTAACTTCTTCTGATGCCAGGATGCTGGTGAGAAATAAAACCTTTCTCCTTCCCATTGTCTTTCAATGCAGCAACACATCTTACTTTTGTATAATATGGTGCTAACTATTTTAGGAGCCTATTATAGGAGTAGTAATAAATTATTTGCTTTGATTTGTATTTATTACATTGTGCCCTGTCCAGTAACAGCGTATTTCATATTATAAGAATTATGCTAATCCATCATTTTCTGGTTTTTACATAATATGGCAAGTAGTGCAATTACTAGGGAAGATTTGGGGGTAACAGGATAGGGCAGGTTAAAGGATAGATCACCATTTGGCTGTCTAAAACTTAGAAACAGAATATATATATATTTTAGTAATCAAAATTAGATTACTGGTCCAATGATTTTCATCCTTTTCTATACTATGGACCTCTTTTAAATACCCTTTTTGACCACTGACCATGGTCCTGGACCATGAAGCCTTAACTCAAGATTTAAATCATAACATTTCTTCAAGCCTTCATGGACTCCCTATGATGACATCATGTCCCCCAGGAGTTTGTAGACAATAGGTTGAGAATTACTGTCATAGTCAAAATGTTACTAAACCTACTACTGAATCATACTATTATAAGCACAAGGTATTGTGCTTATAATACTATGGGGATCCTGTTCTAGCCCTTTAAGAAGAGCAGGTGGGAAAAAGAGGCATAAGAAATAAAAATGAATTTTTATATAGACTCAGTTTATATGTATGTATGTATGTATGTATGTATGTATGTATGTATGTACAGTCCCATGCATGAAATCCTCTTATCTTTGCTACCGGTTCAATAGTGGGAGAGTGTGTAGAGCGTTTGTGATAATATCAGGGTGGGTGGGTGGAGCCTTGCGCTGCCACCACTACTGGTTCGCCCGAACCGGTGCAAACCAGCAGACTAGCACCTCTGATCCTTGGATGGGACTGATGAAAAATGGTTGTGTAGCAATGAAAAAATACCCAGCAGCATTCTAGCCAACTGTAGTCCTTAATATAAATTTATTTTTTCTTTTAGAAGCCGAAAAGTTCTTGATTTTTACTATTTAATTCAGTACTGTACATTAAGATATTTTTTCCTCTTTTGTTCTGCACACTGAAAAACAAATACTAGCATTGATACTTGAGCAGCACTCTAGGGAGCAAAAGGTGAGAACATATGAAAAGTTTCCTATTAGTTTTCTAAAAAATACAAACAGCTATCTAAATTACAGGTTTAGTTAAGAAACTGACCAGTGAATTAGTCAAATAAGTTTACTATATTGGACTTAAATAGAACACTGTATTATAATATTGATGTTTAAGTTCCTCTTTTGCTTCTGAGAAGATTGGAAATGGAATATTATGTGCCAATATGCTGTATGAAACTGCAAAATCTAGATGGATTTTGGTTTCTGACCTAACTTTTTTTTGTTATATTTAATGAAGGAAGCCATTAACTTCCAATAGGCCATGACAGTTTTATTATGTATCTTTAGGACCAATTTCAGAGAAAATCAACTATCTATGATTTCCAAGCCACAAAATCCTGAAGTCAATCATATCATTAGATGCTCTAGTGGCCACATATTTGAACCTAGAAAAACTGTATGAATTATCCTTGTAATAGAGAAATTACAGGCGAATACTAAAGTCATAAATAAGTCTTTAAAGTTATCAAGAGGTGTGAAAGCAGTGTGACGTAAGCTCTTTTATTGCATATACTCCATTTTTTGTGATGTTTTAGTGCATCTTTCTGCCCCATAGCCTAAAAGTCTCTTCAACCTTGACCAGAGACTAATGAAGGCTAGTCATACTTGATTAGGCAAGATGCGGTGATAGGAATCTGTAGAAGGTTTGGGGACATTTTCTGGTTCCAAAGCTCATTTGGAGATGATATGTGATTCCCTGTGATTCCCTGTGCTTCCACTTTGATATGTTGAGAGCAAGATGAGACAATCACTTTCCATCTTGAGTTGCTGCAGATTCTGCTGCACCAAATACTCCTTGCCTGCTACTTCACACAAAAGGGACATTGGGGAAACTAAACTAAACTGATTCTTTCAATAGCTTATTCAGTCCTGAATAAATGACAGAATTGACCTGCTTCAAGTTCACCCTTCTTTTTTGTTTTTAATAAATGTAACATTTGCTCTTTTTTAATTTTTAAAATTTAATTTTTAATTGCATTGTGCATATGATATAATTTTATTGTACAATCTTAATGCTTTAATTTTAATGCTTCCTTGGGCCCTATATGTGAAAGGAAAATATACATTATTTATATTCTAAGCAAACAAAAACATCCATTATTTGGTAGCCTCTTGACTCTAAACATAATTGAATGGAAAATATTTTGGTATTGGAGAAAGCTGCTGAAGTATTATACAAATATAAACATTGTTAGATTACTTAAAATTACTTGTTGGATTTTTTATTCATCTGTACCATTTCAATTACAATTATTCTCTGCTTCATTTACTACAGGATTAATATAAATCACATGGAGAACAAAGGCTGTAGTAGTAAAACATAACAAAACTGAAAAATAAAACCTCTTGAATTATTTAAGAAATTATGGGATTTATTTCCAGTAAAATTCTGGTACAATGCACCAAAGAAAAATAGTGCAATCAATACGAGACAGCTTTCTACAGCTGCAGGGCAAGCTACAAAGCCTATATTTGAAGAAACTCATATATTGCTAATATGATATTTTTGTCTGAATAAATGTGTAAATAAATAAATGTGTGGGTAAATAAGAGGCTGATTTTTTAAATAAATGGACTGACAAGTAAATAACTTATAATAATGGATTATTAAATAAATTGATCAGTGAAATGTCATATAAATATAGTGATATTAAAATTGCATAGTAATTCCTCAAGGAAGGAAAATATATATTTAATTTACTGGTGATATGCAGGGATCTGTATGTGTCTGAATCATCTAGTTCAAAGGTAGTCACACTTGATACCTCAGATACATATATAAATCAAAAAATGAGGGAAAGAGTAAATGATGAAAGAAAAAAAATACCCTTATTAAGATGAAAACTAAATTAAGAAAAAGTTTTTTTGTCATAACACCCTGTCCTAAGTATTATTTATCTTAAGTTTATTCAAGCCTAGTGTAATAGTTATTTCTGTATGAAGCAGTGCTGTGTGAGGACCATAAATACTGATTTATCTCGTGTAGCTTCTCCATCTAAGCCAATGAAGAGAATCTTCTCTGAAGGACACTCAGTTAGGATTGAGATTAGCAGAATTGCCCCATGCTTCCCATTTGGAAAACTCTAATTGCCAAGCAAAGGAAGCGGGGAGGACAAAACTTATAGGAGCAGGTTCATCCTGCCAATTAAACTCAGTGGGATTGGTAATCACTTCTGATTTGAATGAGGGAATTTCCCTTCAGGTGAACCATAGGGAGACACAAAAAAATTTCATCTGTTCCTGGGACTTGAAAATAGGAAAAACCAGCAAGTGTCCTCAGTACCTTATCCATGTCATAAATAAATAATACCAGTTATTTTTAAAAAAGAAAAATTAAGAAGGAGTTGGGGAAAACAATGTAGGTGACATCATACACAGTATATCAAAAGCAAATGAACCATCTTACTTAGCTATTTCTTGTGAGAAATACACAAAGTTGAAAATAGCTTATCAAAAACAGGTAAATATGAGTCCAGAATAAATAGAACTGGAAGAAAGAGACTTGACAACTTTCCTCACAATATTTCAACTAATTTTACTGGTTGAACATGTTCCTGTCTCACTAATGACCTATTTCAAACCTCCTATACAAAATTCTTATGAAGGACAAGCAAAAAGAGAATTATAATATTCTTTGATATATAACTTGATCCTCATGTAAGATGAAGACCACACATGGCCTTTGTAGTACTAAAACATGGGCTTTGTAGTAGTGTTGTACATACTAACTTCCATAGTTATTTTGTATTTGAATTTGACTTATTTTTCTCTCTTTTAAATGATGTTAGTGCTTTACCAAACCATTGCAGGCAGGAATATAGAAAACTCTACAGTGGGACCTTAGGTGCCACACATAATCTGTTTCAGGACTTTGGTCAGCACCTGATTTGTTTGTGACCAGACGCAAGATTGACTGAGCATGCGCACAGACAAAAGAAATGGTGCAGAAGGGGAAATCGCTGCGGCTGTGTTTATTCGGCACCTGAGGATGTTTTTGTGACCTGAATGCAACATTTAGCAGATTTTTCAGTAAGCATCTGAATTGTTTGTGGTCTGACCCATTCAGGACACAAGGTCCCATTATATTCTGTTGCTGTATAGATTGATTGCCAACTTCTAATATTCCTAAACTTCAAGATTAAAGCAAAAACTGCCTTTGCTTTTCAGGTCATCAATGTCTCCTGATGAAAGAGAGAGATTGTAATGTTAATAGGGATCTGGGTTGTTTCTTTGTAAAGAATTCTTAAATGGACATACTTACATGGACATACTCCATGTAACTGATTTCTTAGGCAAAGAGAAAGTTACTTTTGTCCTGTCCAATCAACTTTTTCCTTGTAATTTTCTTTGATGATTTAGCTGTAAAAGGGAATGTAAGACAGGTCTCAAGATTCCTTTTTTGAATGAGAAGAGTCCTCTTTTATCAGACCGTTCTGAATACATTGTAATAAAATAATCTTCCTGTCTCGGTCTGTTTCATTGGGAAATATGCATATGGAAACATGAGCCTATAGCCAGGTTTGGTCCTCAAAGCCTAATGCTAAGTGTGAATTATCTCTTAGCCTTTGTTCCGCTACACAATAGAAAACAATAGTTTTACTCCAGGCACATGTGGAAACATATGACTAGTTTTTCTTTTTCTTTTCATAATTACTTCTATAGGGATTATTCTTTATACTATTTATGTTGTTTGTAATTGTTGTCATGGATTGCACCAGTGAGGCTAAAACCAATTTCATGATGTACAATGACAATAAGGGCTATACTATACTCTATTCTATAATGGGAGAGCTGGCCATATTTTAATTCTAGAATCCAGGATCCCTTTTTTTGTGTAGTTTTTAAATAAACCAGCTTGATAGCTTCTACCATCTTCTTATCAATTTCAAAATATGTGTTGCCAAAACAAATTTTCAGACTAAGTAAGATAATGTTTTTGATGCTATGAAAGCATTAATATTAAAATGTGACTATATTTCAGGATCAGAGGAAGCAAAAACATAAAAGAGCGAGAGCGAGAGCGAGAGCAAGAGCGAGAGCGAGAGCGAGAGAGAGAGAGAGAGAGAGAGAGAGAGAGAGAGAGAGAGAGAGAGAGAGAGAGAGAGAGAGAGTTTTCAAATCAATATTGACTCTTGGTGACTTCCTGGATATGTCCCTGTACTTTTCTTGGCAAGATTTCAGAAGTGATTTTCTATTGCCTTTTCCCAAGGGCTTAATGAGAGTGACTGGCCCAAGGTCACCCAGCTGGCTTTGTGCTTTCCCATCCCAAGGCACGATGGAAATTCATGCTGTTCTGGTTTCTAGTCTGGTCTCTTAACTACTACATCAAACTGACTCAAAACATACACTGTATCAATAATAAAAGGGGCAAAATATAAGATTAAAACCGTAAAAATTAAGTATATATTTGAAAGATGAAATCTGTCTCATTTTTTCCCCTTTTCTCTTGCATATAACATGAACATTAAAAAGGAAAGAAACTCCGCAAGTGACAAATATTTCACATAATTCTTTATACCTCTTCCTAAACATCTATGTGATTTTCAATACTTATTATTCAGAATACATGTATTGAGCTCTAAATTACTTTGGATAGAATAATTATCAGGAAAATCTAACTGATACAGGAATACTTTGATTTGAGATTTCATAAAGAACATCATAAAAGCAAAGAAAATGCCCAAATTATAAGGGGAAAAAATCTTACTACACTAATTTTCACACAAGGTTGTAAACTTACGCAGATTTCATGAGTGAAAAAGCCTGGGACAATGAACATGGCTGTCCCCAAAAGTTTCAAACCTGCTAAGCAGATTATGGAAAGCTTTCTTGAATTCTGTGGAGGTACCCTGGAGATGGCCAGCCAGAGAGATTACTATGACCAAACAGAAACTGAATATGCACCAGTGGTGAGATTTACTTACATTCCCAATCGGTTCGCAAATGGGAGCACACGTGCAGCCTCTGCGCATGTGCACTGCCTTATGCACATGTGCAGTGCTTGCACATTAATTTGGGGTGGGTGGGCAGAGCCTCCTGCAGCCACTGCTACTGGTTCGCCTGAACCAGAGAGAACCTGCTGAATACCACCTCTGATATGCACTCAAAAGAACTCCTAATTATATAAAATTTAGTAATGACAGAATTATGAAGAGCATAAACTTCAGGAAAACAATTGGCATTTAAAAATAAAAATTTATTATTACTGATATCTAGGCTAAGTACCTCCAAGTCATTACTATCTGAATGTTCTTGTAATGAATGCATATTCAATAAGTTTTTCTTTCCTAAGATAATTTTAGATATTTTATAAAATGTTAAAGAAAAAAAACAAATAATGAAAATGGGAAAACGGGAAAGGGATAGACTACAAAAACATACATTAGATATCTAAAACATAATCATTATATCACTGAGTATAATTTCCAATGACATCTTGGTAATTTATAGAAATTTAGATGACTGGAGAATTTGTAACTTGTCCATTTACCCCTTGGGCTATAGACAACTGGTGTCATTTTCTAAAATGACTTCCATTGTGTTGTTTTAGCACCCATTTTTTTGTGATCTGCTATTCTGCCCATTTCTATATATCAGCTCATTTACCTGTCAAAAACAATTTACAAACCTGACTACCATTGTGAAGTATGACCCTTTTTCTGATATCCATGCAGAAAATGGAACATTGCAATAGGTGGCCACATCACAGCATCTGCTAGGAAATCAAGACTGCTGGATGCTTGATTACACTGTGCAAGTGATGAATGTGGCGGGGGAGGGGGGGAAATCTCCTGAGAAAATATCTGAAGAAAGTAAAATTGCATCTGAGAAATGAAAGGGTTGAAGTGCTATTTGTATACAAACTCGGGTGCCTTTTCAATAGTATATATGTAGTTTTGGGGAAAAAATATTATGAAGAATATAGAAAGCACATATTTCTTTGTTGTAAATTAAATGAGAATCCTGGAAATGGTTGTGTTTCATATGGCTTTGTTTATTAAAATAGGCTATAATCAGGATTTCACAGAAAATCATATTATCCTTCTATGCCCATACAGCCTGTATTAATATAATTATGTCAGTCCAGGATGGGTTTGTGATCTAATTTTTATGCTCCACTGATATTAACTTGAAGGAAGAACTGTCTTAGGAATAAGATGAATATTATAAAGGTTGGTATATCCATGCCTAAAACAAAATAAAATAATTTTGAACAATAAAGTTGCCACAGGCACCAAATGGTATTCGTACTTTATTATTTTCTTAGATGTTGTAGCTAAGGACTAGTTAACCTATAGGAAATCATTTGGGCAACATAATTTGTCTCTCTGTGTCTCTGTATAAAAATCTTAATTTTAGGAATAATTGCTAACAGCAACATCCTAGCCAATCTTCCTTTTCAGAAAGAAAATCTTCTACTTAAATCAATATATAACAAGTGTGGCAAAGGCAATATGTTATTCACTTTGTTGTAACTGATTACAATATATCTTCATGCAAATCAAGACAGCAGTGCTCAGAAAGGTATGTAAATACCATATGGCAATAAGTTCCATTGTCTAACATTTTAAAACTCCCCAATGATTGTGTAGTCTAAAACTAGCAAACACAGATTAGCTATACCTGCATTTGGTGTAATTTTTTTTAAAATCATCTGACAGGATTATATCAAGTTCTTTCTAGGTGAATTATTTTAATTATTTGCGGAAGCTCTTCTATTGACATATTGTTGGAAGAAAACACTGTGTTTCACTTTGGCATGGGACAGTTGAATTAATAATATCAGTGTTGCTTTGCCAATTTGTCCTTCTGGCGATATACATGTTTCCGTATTGGCCACTGTAAAATCTCCAAGGTTATTCAGCCTTCATAAAACCAGCTGTGTGCTGAAGTCCCACATGCTGTGCAGCACACACCATTAATTAATGATTTCATTATAGAGATTGACTGAAACTGAAGCCAGAAACAAATAGCTTTGTGTTTTAGAACAAGCCACGCTGCGTTTCAACGAGCTATAAGGGCAAATGAACAATAAGAGGCTGGTAAACTCAGTTTAGCTCAAATGTTTATGACAAAATATCAGTGCCATAACGTAAGTGGAATCCCCACTGAAACAATTAAGATCTCTGCAGATGATACAATAGTTTGCAAACTGAAAACTTAATCTTTTAGTAAAAACTTTTCTGTAATTTCATGACTGTTCTCTGAAATGGATTTCATTGTGGAAGTCCAAAGTGTTCATTGTATACTAGAAAAAGAAAAGAAAAAAGAAAGTACAAATGAAAGGCTAAAGTAATGGAAGCGGATAGCTAAACTTGCAGAAGCTGTGTCATATTTATGATGTGCATAGTCAACTTGGTAGATATTAACAAGAGATATAGATACCACCCGAAGGAACATACGCATTTACACACACACAAATTTGGTTCATCAATGAATAATAACAAATCTAATGTTGACAAGTGTGATTCTATACACACACACACCCACATACATACATGGCCATATAAATTTGTTTAATAAATATATAAATAGCTGACTGTGTTACTGGTGACATAGGGAGGGTATGGTTTTTATGTTGTGGATTTCAATATTGTAAGCCACTTGGAATCACCTATGTGTGAGTTAGTGGCCATATACATTTGTTTAATAAATATGTCTACTAAACAAGAGGCTACCAAACAATGTGAATATATTTTTGTGTGTGTGTGTGTGTGTGTGTGTGTGTGTGTGTGTTCTTATTGGTTTTTAGTTTTCATTTAATTTTTTGCATGCTTTTATAAAAAACTGATCTTTTTGTTTTAGAATATTTCTCATGGCTCAGCCCACTGAGCTATAAATTGAAGACAAATGTTATGTCTGTAGAAATTTTTAGCCGCTCAGAAGCTCCCTACAGTCTTCCCAACATGAAATAAAATTAAATACTCATTCAATTTCCACCAAACCATTATTTCAAGTGAATCTCCCTGTACAATTTATTGAAGTTGGAAAAAAAAAGAAATTACACTGGGTATCTAACAGTGACAGAATGAAATGTTTCCATATGTGTGACTTCCACCTTAGCACAATGTTCATGGCCTTAAAAATAGTATGTCCTTTAGAGCATCCAATCTTAAACTCCATTCTCCTAAAATCAAAGGATAACAGGATGCCAACTGACTCTCACTTTACCCATGCCTACCAATAATTTATGCAAAAATATAATTATGCAGTATTATTTTTATTCTTGTCTTAAAATGTTTTAATTTAGTTCACTGTTCCTAAATAGAGCAGTGCAGGTAAATATAGGCTCATAGTAGTTTGAAATTGAATTGCAAATAATCTAAACATTTTAGGAATTATAAAACTGCAGAGAAGATGAGAGCAAGTCTTTTCTTGTCCAGACATAGAAAATAAGGGGGGGGGGGGGCTAACACAATCAGGTATCTCTGTGACCCCCAACTTAATTATCTGATGTATCTTATCTCTTGATTCTGATTCCTTGCAAACAATTAACTGAGTCCAGTCTGTTCATTGTAGCTAAATTAAATGCTGGGGTGGTATTTAAAAAAAAATGTTTATGGTTGTTTGTCTAAAAGGGACTGTAACTAAGTTTTGCAATGAAATTTCATAGGATTATAGCCATGCAAATGCAGTAGTATATGTCTCCTCTCAACAATAAATTCACTGAAATCAACAGTGTTTTGTGTTTGAAACATGTTTATATTGAATTTGTAGCTTTACATTCTACAAAGGTTTAATGCGTTCTTTATTCTCTTCTTCCTTTATGCATTTGAATTAAACAATTATCAACTGGAGAAATTAGAAAACTGTTTCACATTGTTTCTTGAGTTCTCTGTGTCAAAGCACTGAACTGTAGTGTCACATTTTTAGATCCACTCAGATTCAGCTATTGGCACTATCAATGTTTTCAACTGAAATTGTATCCTCATGCACTAGAATTTCATTGTACCAACAGACACACCAGATTACACCTGTGTCAGTCTTCTTTTTTTCATGTTCTATTGCCAGAATGTCTTCCAAGCATTTGCACAGTACACCAAATCTATCCCTGATTTAAATCTTTACTTGCTTCAGTGCACCTCTTCCATGAAATCTGCTTGGCTTTCTGTCATCTTGTTTTATCAGCTCTCATAATAATCAGATTCAGAAATAATTTGGTGTTGCCTGCTCTGATGTTTCCCTCTTTTGTGCATATCAAAATGACAAAGCAATCAGATCCTCAAAGTCCAATTGAAAAATAATTGGAAATCCAAAGTGGCCCTGAATGTTATTTTATAAATAAAGTACATTCAATTACAGAATATGCAAGTGTGGACCATTAGGATTAGTTAGCATTTAAAAAAGAAGTGTATTAAATATTCAAAGCTTTCATTTAAATTGAAAGGACAACATGCATTTATTGGGCCGGGCAAAAAGATGAAGAGGATACAAAACAATAGAAACTTCACATCTTTCAACAACATAGAATGCTTTTATTGTGCCTGAATTTGTATCCTATCCATCACATGCAATTTTGTTATGTATAGCTTATTAATCACAATCTTTTGCCATAGATCACATCTAAGTGCCTCCAAATTTATCTCTATTATGCCCCTTTTATTAAGAATTGATTCCAAAAATTGCTTATATGTTCATCCACATCCTCCCTCCCTCAGAATAGCAGATAAAAAGAAAAAATAAACAAATGGATTGTTTATATACTCAGTCTATACATTTTTATACAGTAATGACATTTTTAGCTTAGAGGTTTTGAACAACCATACTGAGCAAGTGAAACTGATGTTCTTCAGCAGCATACTGAGGGAACCCAACCACTGTGATTTGTAAATGTTGATTTATAGTTTACAAACCAAGTCAATTGTGGTTTATTCAATAAGTCATGATTAAGCATAGAAGACAAATCTGCAGAAATAAAATACATTACAATAACATTTCTGTATTTTTAAAATATATTATGCAAATCATATATCTTAAGATTCTCTGACAGGATAAATTAAGAAAGTCATACTATTGTTATGGTTTCAGTTGTTCCATTTCTTGTCTTTTTTTGTTTAAGATTCAACCAGTGGAATACACAAAATGTGACAAGATTATCAGCCTTCCATTTACTAGGTTGTTTAAATCAGCTATCAGAGTTCTCCAAGAACATCAGTTGCAACTGCAAATGTGGTGGATACTGAGTGAATTAAGTAGGCTGTCAGTCTGAAGGTGTGCCTGTTAGAAAGATCAATATTCAGAGTCAGACAAAGGTCAAGTTTAAATTGCCAGCTGGTTAAGACAAGGAATGGCAGAACACAAGAAGCTAATTCATAAAGCAGGGACAAGACGTTGGCACTGGTGAATAATTGTTATTTCATTGCTGATATGGTATATAAGCTGTTACATTCTACACTTCAAAAGTTATGGAAGTTGAAGTAGGGTGTACTGATTTAGTGATATACTCTTTTTACAGCTAGTGATGCACACAACATTGGCAATGTATCCAAAAGTCTACTCACATCCTTTTTTGAAGTGATTTGTGATCTTTAAAGAAACCCTCTTACTATAAAAACAGTAAATACACAGACTCTCATTTCTTTATAAAAGAAACTGTGCTTTACTATATTGGAGTTATAATCTGGAAAATTATACAAGAATGGTGAAGAAATAAAGCAAGGAAATGAATTTGTGTATTTTGGTGGAATGCTTACTGAAAATAAGATGGGGAAACCATTAGATGGGAAAAGAACGTGTAAATGTGGTAAAAGTATAGTAGCTTGTATGTATTTTGTTGTAAGGAATGGATGCTCAATGAAAGACACAAACTTGTCTGAGATTTTCGCCCACTTTGTTATATGGAACTAAGTGGGTATATCAGACAAAGTGTAAAATTCTATCTTAAAGTTAAGATTGAAGGAAAGATGGCTTACAACCATAAAAGATATGAGGTAAGATAATGAATGGTGTAGCTGTGTAGCTTATACCTGTGGTGGGGAACCTATGGCATGTGTGCCATAGGTAGCATGCAAAGACCTCTCTCTGTGCAAGCACACCATTTCAAACTCCTCTTCTGGGTTCTGGTGCGTGCATGCATATGTGAAGACCAGATGACCAGCACACATGCATGTGCTGAAACCCGGAAGAGCAGCTGGCCGGCATGCGCATGCGTACCGGGAAGCTGCTATTCTGGTTTCTGGAGTTCCTGTGTGTGAGAAGACCAGCTGGCAGGCAAACATGCATATGCTGGAACACAGAGGAGCACCTGGTTGGTGCGTGCATGCACACTGGGCACCTGCTCTTCCAGTTTACGGCGTTCCTGCATGCACAAAAACTGGCTGGCACACATGTGCACACTAGAAAATGGAATAGCAGCCATTCTTCCAGTTTCTGGCGCATGTAAATTCTGGTTTCGGCACTTGGTGATGAAAAGGTTTGTCATCACTGCTTTATACTATGTTTAGCTGCATCTTTTCTCCCTTTTCTCAGTAAGGCAAATTACACCATTAGTAGTTTTGACTAATGGTCATGCCTTGCATTATTGTTTTCCAAAAAAGGAACAACATGACTGGTCTGGTGTTTATATAAGACATTTTGCATCTCAAATCAGAATGTCTATAGAGATTCTCAGTTATCCAGGTCACGACTGTCCCAAAGGTGCTTTTTAAAGAGGTAACTGGACTTTCTGGTTTTTCTTTGAAGATGTTTCACTTCTCATCCAAGAAGCTTCTTCAGCTCTTGGATGAGAAGCAAAACGTCTTCAAATGAAATCTAGAAAGTCCAGTTGCCTCTTAAAAAAGCACCTTTGGGACTGAACTCAGATTCTTGACAGTTTTCATTAAGGCCGAAGGATGCTCCTGAATCTATGGAACTGTAGCACGTGATTTTAACTCTTGTAATAGAACCTTTAGGACTCTATTGGAACTGCTATCTCATACTGTCCTAGTATGTCCCTGATCTCTTGTAATGTATTAATGCCAGAGCAGAACAAAGAACAATTGCATAACTTTATCAGAATAAGCAATAGAAGTGCATCTTCCGTACTTCTTTGTAAGTCAAATATCATAATAAGATCAGTATAGATAACAGCCTTGTGCCTCCTTAATAAAGGATACTTAATAATTACCAAGTTAAATTGTAATACTTCTCAAGTTATTATGTTTAAATATTAATTGACACTCTAACCCAGGTATCTCCTGCAGGAATTAGCATTGCCTTTGTGCAGCCTGGATCTGAAAACAAATCGGTATGTTCACAATTATTTATTAGGTTTTGTTCTAATAAGTCCAATAACAATGCAAATGTTTCCATACATTTTGGAAAGAAAATAGGCACACACACCCCCAGTACTCAGACAATTCTGTTTTATATGGTAAGGGGTGATACCTATCAGCAAAAGAAAATTGCACTCATGGTCCCAAATGCAATTCAATTCTAAAATGTGGACAGACTCACCAACAGAGTAAATGTATTATGGGGTCAATTTATCCATTATTATTTTTTTCTTCAGGTGATTTGTTCAAAATTGTATTGCTTAAATTATATAGAGAAAGAGGTTACATTTTGTCCAGTTCAACTGATTTACCTTTGTTTGCCATTTTCACAGTTTCCTTTATACTTTCTTTTTATAGAAAAAGACATAGAAATTTTCACCCAGAGAAAACATTTAAACAAAATATTAATGTAAGATACTTATTCAAAAGCAACAAAACTACTTTTGTTTCTGTGACATATTGAAACAGACAAAATACCAGCAGAAGAAAGAACTTCTGCTGCAAAGTTTAAATGTGGAAAGCTATCTCCTCTTTTCCAAGGGTTCATTATCCTGAAATGGTTTGTGACTACAATTTATACATTCGCTTCTAAGGTCTGCATATTTTGCTCCTTATATCCTGAGATGGTAATAACAGGAAGTGAAAGGAGGTGATGCCTTCTGCTTCATGCATCAATAACTCAAGCACATTATGCCACTGCCATCAATATGATTATACAAAAAGTGCACAATGAAATAAAGCCTGACCTTCTATAAAATTGCAGCTTGACTTCAAATGACCCCTAGAGTTACCAAAAAAAACCAACAACCCACCACACCATATTTAGATCATGTTAGAAAGGATATGTGTACAGCCACAAATCAGCAGTGTAGAGGTCGAGTGATATTTGCCATTCTTCTTACATTATTACAGCATCTGGATATAGTTGAGATGTACAAAATTCTACAAAATGATCCCTATGTAATACATTTTATTTTGCATAAAATGGCCATAATTTTTACATTTGGAATAAAATCTCAACAGCATTTTAACCTAGAAGAACTAACAAAATCATTTCATTTTACTTGTCTCATCTATCATTAGAGCAGTATGGCATAGTTGCCATTTCATGAACTCAGAGCAGCAATATGTAATGTGGAGCAGAACCAGCAGCTATTACAGGTAATATAAAACTTACTACATTTGATGGACAATTACACCACCAGCAGCCAATTATGACCTTGTGTTTTTCCCATAGCATCAATCAATCATTATCAATGAATGAAAGTTATGCACTGAATGCTTGATGATACTCTCAGAGCCTCTCTCACCTCCAGTAAGGTCCTTCTCTAACACACAATCCAAGAATTATATAAACTGGTGCTTGGACAAGAATTTTTGTGCTACCTGAAATATAATATAGCCCAAGCATTCTATTATTTTTCAATCTGTTTTGAGATCTTTGTTTTAGCACTGGTGAATTGAAGACAATATATACAATCATAAATAAGTGGCACTTCCCAAAGCTATAATTGGGATATGACAGCCATTACTTATGAAACAAGAGGCACTGCAGAAAAAACTGGGATTAAATGGAAGTCTGCTGAATAGAGATATTCAAAAGATCAAAGGTCTAGAGAGGTGGAAAAATATGGTTTTGGTGGCCATATCCAAGTAACACACATGGGAACAACACACTTGAATGCTGTCTTGATGGTTAGTGGTGATTTAGAAATCTTGAAACTTCTGGGTTCCTGGAGTTCTCTGAACTTGATTGTTTTTTTGCAGGCTCTTCATTACCAGACTTGTTGTCATAAGCAGTTCAGAGAGTGGAACTTGCTGGTTGTTTATACAACATATTGTAGCTTGCCCTGCCCATTTTTGTTCCGTTTTGTTTCTTCCTTGATTAGGATAGTATTTCTCTCCTGATTATTTAACAGTTGCTATTTCCTACTTAACTGGATGCTAACTATTTGGGAATATTTGCTCTAGTTGTTTTCTTCCTTCTTAGAATATATCCTTTAAATAGTGGGTAGGTAGGTAGGGTAGGTGGCTATTGATGACTGATTTGTTGTAATGCCAAGCTTCGGGTTTCTAGCTCTTGAAAGACTAAACTTCTAGAGTAATTATGATGAGTCTTGCTTTTCTGTTTCTCACTCCTATAATTTTGGGGAAAGATTAAGCTGCCAAGAACACTACATTTCAGCTTAGTATGAACTCTTGTATAGGCATATAGCACCCTGTGTTAATAAGGATTTTGTGTGTTATGGTGTTTGTGCTCATGAGTGAGAGATGTATATACATACATACTGTACATTCTCATATTTCATCACAATCCAAACAGTATTTTTTTTCATTTCATTTTATTGAGATTTATAGACCGCCCTTTTCCCTGAGGGGACTCAGGGCGGTTTACAATCAAGGGGGAGGGGGTGCACAATCAGAGACAAACAATATGTGAACAAAAAAGAAAAATAATAAAAACACAACTTGCATTCAACAGTCAACACTCGGGCGGGTAAATTGGGAACCTATCCCCAGACCTGCTGGGAGAGCCAGGTCTTGAGGGCTGTGCGGAAAGTCTGGATGGTGGTGAGGGTGTGGATCTCAACGGGGAGGTCGTTCCACAGGGTCGGAGCTGCAACAGAAAAGGCTCTCCTCCGTGTAGTTGCCAGTCGACATTGACTGGCAGATGGAGTGCGGAGGAGGCCCAGTCTGTGCGATCTAATCGGTCGGAGGGAGGTAATCGGCAGAAGGCGGTCTCTCAAGTACCCAGATCCACTACCATGGAGTGCTTTAAAGGTGGTCATCAATACCCTGAAGCGCACCCGGAGACCGACAGGTAGCCAGTGCAGCTCGCGGAGGATGGGTGTAACATGGGCGAACCGCGGTGCGCCCACTATCACTCGCGCGGCTGCATTCTGGACTAACTGCAGTCGCCGGATGCACTTCAGGGGCAACCCCATGTAGAGCCCATTGCAGTATTCCAGCCTAGAGATCACAAGGGCTCGAGTGACTGTTGCGAGAGCCTCCCGGTTTAGGTAGGGCCGCAACTGACGGACCAGGCGAACCTGGGCAAATGCCCCCCTGGTCACAGCCGACAACTGGTGGTCAAATGTCAGCTGTGGATCCAGGAGGACTCCTAAGTTGCGGACCCTATCTGAGGGGTATAAAATTTGACCCCCCAGCCTAAGTGTTGGAACATTGGCCAAATTCTTGGGAGGAAAACACAACAGCCACTCGGTCTTGTCCGGGTTGAGTACCAGTTTGTTAGCGCTCATCCAGTTCCTAACGGCCTCAAGGCCCTGGTTCATCACGTCCACCGCTTCATTGAGTTGGCACGGGGCGGACAGATACAATTGCGTATCGTCCGCATATTGGTGGTATTTTATCCCGTGCCTCCGAATGATCTCGCCCAGCGGTTTCATGTATATGTTAAATAGTAGGGGGGATAAGACCGAACCCTGCGGCACCCCGCATGTTAGGGGGCTCAGGGACGATCTCTGCCCCCCGACCAACACCGACTGCGACTTGTCCGAAAGGTAGGAGGAGAACCACTGCAAAACAGTGCCTCCCACCCCCACCTCCCGCAGTCGTCGCAGAAGGATACCATGGTCGATGGTATCGAAAGCCGCTGAGAGGTCAAGGAGAACCAGGATGGACGCATGGCCTCCATCTCTGGCCCTCCAGAGATCATCGGTCAATGCGACCAAAGCGGTTTCTGTGCTGTAACCAGGTCTGAAGCCGGACTGGAGGGGGTCAAGATAACTAGCTTCCTCCAAGGCCCGTTGGAGCTGGAAGGCCACCACCTTCTCCACAACCTTTCCAATAAAGGGGAGGTTGGAGACAGGACGATAGTTGTTTAAAATGGCTGGATCCAAGGATGGTTTCTTCAGGAGGGGTCTCACCACCGCCGTTTTGAGTGCGGCGGGGAAGTGCCCCTCCCGAAGGGAGGCGGTCACGACCGCCTGGATCCAGCCATGTGTCACCTCCCTGCTGTTGGCAACCAGCCAGGAGGGACACGGGTCCAGAATGCAGGTGGAGGCGCTTACAGCTCGAATGGCCTTGTCCACATCCCCAGAGGCAACATCCTGGAACTCAACCCAGTGATGGTTTGCCAAGTAATCCTCCTGTGTCCCGGCTGGATCTACTGCGGTGGAGTCCAAGTCCGATCGAAACCGAGCCACTTTGTCCGCCAAGAACTGAGCATAGTCCTCAGCCCTACCCTGCAAGGGGTCTCCCGCCTCCCTCCTATTAAGGAGGGAGCGGGTGATCCGAAACAGGGCGGCTGGGCGTGACTCGGCGGATGCTACCAAGGCGGAGATGTCTGTTCTTTGGGCAGCTCTTAGTGCCCGGACGTAGTCCTTGGTGCAGGTGGTCAAAAGTGCTCGGTTAGCCTCGGACTTATCGGACCTCCACTGGTGTTCTAGGCGTCTCCTCCGGCGCTTCCTCTCCCGGAGCTCCTCGGTGAACCAAGGAGGTTTCCGGGATCCGCTAACCCGGAGGGGCCGTAGTGGCGCAATCCAATCAAGAGACTCCGACGCCGCCGAATACCAGGCGGCAACCAGAGCCTCCGCCGAACTGTGGGCGAGAGTATCAGGAATAACCCCAAGCTCTGTCTGGAACCTCAAAGGGTCCATAAGTCGCCTGGGGCGGAACCACCTGTTCGGTTCCTCCTCCCTACGGTGGGGGTTTGGCCTCCGGAAGTCAAGCCTCAGTAGGCAGTGGTCTGACCACGACAGGGGTATGATCTCATTACCCCTCAGACCAAGATCACACATCCACTGCTCCGAGAGGAATACGAGGTCGAGCATGTGACCCGCTGCATGAGTTGGGCCCTGAATTACCTGGGTCAAGCCCATGGCTGTCATGGAAGCCATGAACTCCTGCGCCCCGTCAGAGTGTACACCGAGCGATGGCAAATTAAAGTCCCCCAGAACTATGAGCCTGGGGAACTCAACTGCCAGCTCGGCTACTGACTCGAGGAGCGAGGGGAGGGATGCTGCAACGCAGTTGGGAGGCAGGTACGTTAGCAGCAAACCCACTTGACCCTTAAGGTCCAACTTTATCAGCAAGGACTCACACCCGACAAGCTCCGGAGCAGGGACCCTACGAGGTAACAGAGACTCCCGGATAACAATAGCCACACCGCCACCCCTTCCCTGGGCTCTCGGCTGATGAAGCACCTGAAATCCCTCTGGGCACATCTCTACAAGGGGGACTCCTCCTTCTGTGCCCAGCCAGGTTTCAGTAATACATGCCAGGTCTGCCCTCTCGTCAGCAATTAAGTCCCGGACGAGGGGAGCTTTGTGAACAACAGACCTGGCATTTAGCGACAACAGCCTGAGACCAGGGTCCTGACTACTCACGCCATCTGGTCTTGGAGTGGGACTCATAGGGCCGGAAGGAGGGATCTCTGTGATGTAGCGAGCCCTCCTTCCCCGGTAATGGCCAGCCCTAAAGCCCCCGTCGTATCTGCCCCTCCCTGTTATGACCGCAATGCTCCGACCCTCTCCCGTAGCTGTAATTCCCCCAACCACCCCGGTGACTCCCGCATCCCCCGGCAGGTCCTCCGAGTCAAACATACTCAGGCACTCACACAAACAATCCCCACACTATGGTTAAAACACAAAAATACAACTATAATAATAATAAAAGTGGGTCATTCACACTATTCATACACTCCCATACACTCAACATACCAATTAAAAATTTGCGCGGGCGTACAAAATCTGCACTTGGCTTATGTTGACTGTCAGAGCCAACAGAGAGTCCGGTATAATGTCAGATGGAAAAATATAAGTCTGGAGGTGTCTTCCGCCCCCCCAAAGGGGGGGGCGCACCCTAAGGAAAACTGAATTAGATGGAACAGAGAATTCAGTACAGTCCAAGCGAGGGGTGGCTGAAGAATAGAATAGTTCCAGATGTCTGTTGCCACAGCAGGGGCCGGGAGATTAACCATGATGAGTAAAGTCTAAGGGTCTAATACGTGGTCAGATGGAAAAAAAGGAGAAGAAAAGGGGAGGGTGTTCCATCCACTGGTCGGGCCTAACGATCCCAAAGGGCCCCCAGTGGCTCAGGAGTCCAACAAGCCACAGCAAGCCCGAGGTGGGGAAGTTCAACCCCTGGAGATAGCCCACAGATCCAAAAGGACAACTACCAGCCCCAAGAGTCGAATAAAACTGGGCGTCCCTTGACTGAAGGTTTCTTGGTCGGTGGTAACAGGCCAGCACCCAGAAATCACGGGCCACAGCAGACATAAAAGGAGGTCAGATTGAGGTGTTAAGATGGTTACTTTTCAGTCTTTCCGATCCTTCCAGCCACCGCGGGTTGTTTCCGCTCAAGCCGCGATGAATTTAAAAAGCTCTCCACAGCGAGGACATATAGCACTCTCCGCAACCCACAATGCTGGCGTCTTATAGTCTTTCCGGGCTGGGGGCTCGTATTTTCCAGCAACTCGCTGGGCGTTCCTGTCACCCCCAACTCCCCCGACTCAGTCCCAAGGCAATTCTCTCCTCGGCTTCCCTTCTGCCGTTTTCAATCTTTCAAACTACACGGGGCTTTTTATTGTACATATAATATCCAAAGTACATATAATATCCAATTTACTGGGACCAGTATAGCTATAATCTTTTCATCTGGGACAAGTTATACACCATTCTTTTCCTTCTGAGACCACATTCTGACTTTTAAAATAATGACCTTTAACTGAAAATATTCAACCAGCAGAAATACATCCTCTAACTTTTAATTAGCAATGCAAGCAACATTGAATTGAAATATCACAATTTAAATTGGTCATGGGCAGGAGGAATATTGTCCATGTTCTCTAACTATATGTTAATTTTCCACAAACAAGAAAAAAAATGAAAGTCTCGCAGTCTCCTCTTTCAGCTGTCAGAGCAAAGAGTCTGTCAATTACTCAGTACTGCAGAAAATAGTTTCCTTATTCCTATCTTTTATAAATTTCAGGAGTTATACTTCCCTAAACTGCTCACCATCACTATTCTGTAATGCTATTCTAAGGTCAGAAAATTTCTCCTTAGTTCTAAGTTGCTTCTCTCCTTGATTAGTTTCCACCCATTTTTTCTTAGCCACACATTAAACTTCGCTACATGCTGGCCTTTTCTTTTTTGTTTCTCATATACTGGTAAAAACTTTGAAAAGATAAGTCTACAACCTATACTACTAAGTTCATACTTAAGAAAGTATTTGAGAAAAATACTTAAGAAAGTATTTGTTCTTTTTTTAAAAAAAGACATGCCAATTAGTAATATTGTTTCTAATAAATATTGCATTTTGAACAGGCATTTAAAAGGCATTTAGAATGCCTTCTACAACAATTTGATGTATATAGAATTCTTGGCAGTGTAGCAATAATGTTACCACTGTGATCATCATTGCATTTCTTTCATCATTTTGCATTTGGGCAATTTCAACAATCCCAATTTCAAGTGTGCTTTATTTAAATGTAAGCATACTCTTTAATTTATTCATCCTTTTAATTCTTCTCAATAGAGGGTGTTAGGAGAGTTTCTAGAAGTATACCAGTTCAACTAAATATTTAATTGATTTTGGTATACTGTTACATTTCAAAGGCTCCTGGCAGTTTATAGTATCAAAATGCCATACATACATACATACATACATACATACCACCCTATCCTATCATTTCACTATCCATAAAATGCATTAATACTGAGCCTTGATATTAAAAAACTGGAGACATTTATAATCTAACTTTAGCTTGATTTTCATTAAAAGGAAACATTTGCAGTTTAGTTATTATTTATAATGAAAAATTAGATTATAAAGCAGACATGCACGCATGCACACACACACACACACACACACACACAAGCATGTTCCCTGATATATTTATTCCCAATTTTGATGGCAGTTATTAATAGATGTTTATAATCCCTATTAGAATGTACATAGAGCATATATAGACCAACCCAGTATCAAAATCTGCAACTTTGTATGAAATCATGCATTTTGACTTCTTCTTATGCCTGCCAATCTTTCTTTTTATCTGTGTGACATGTACAGCACCACTGCATTGATGTCAGTGACATTTCATGGGGGGGGGGGGAATGTTGTAATATTTTCCTTCTAAAAAGACCATGTAAAGCAGCTATTTATGCACTAACTGTGAAATGCTGGTAGTGACTTCTTGCAACTGAATGCTTTGACAAACTCTTTTCTTTTTTTGGCTGGCAATCCTTAAAAGTTGGAAGATAACCATAATGTGATACATAATCTCTTTCCTGCTGTCTTCTGGATGTACTAAAATAGCCCAATTTCATCCAACAAGCAGAGATGAGCAATCACAGCGGGAGAACTGAATTTTAGTTGGTGGCTTTGCCCAATTGAATAACCTTTCATCAGTATATCACAATCAAATTTGCCAGTGGAAAATGCTTCATATTGTGAGAAGGTTAGTCAGATCTATCCTAAGGATGAATATGTTGCCAAGAATATAAATTGGTTTTCCAAAATACAATGTATTAAAGACTATCTCTACATGAGGAAGATCGTCTTCAAAGATGGGATTTTTCACACATTTCAGAGAGTAAAGAATAAGGTGGAAAAAGGAATAAGTGAGAGAAAAGAACAGAAGGTTTTTCACAACTGACAGCTCACTTTAAGAGATTTATTTCAATTACGTGGTACACAAAGCCTGCTATTTATGTCCTTTTAAATCATGATTTGTTGACTAAACAGTATTTGTTGACTAAACCATGTTTGGCTGAATTTGCATTTTGAGTTAAACCATAAACCCTCACAAAGACTGGGTTCACATAACATGTCAAGGCAACACTACACAAACCACATTATGACTTTGGGTGATATATAAACCAAACTATTTTCTTCCATTTTGTTTTTAGTAAGATTTCTGTTCTATCAGGATACCACAACTCCACCCCACCCCAACTCCTGGCTGTAAATGAGTGATCGGCACAGTTTTAGGCAATGGCTGGAGTCACATAACATATCTATGCATTATATAATGGCATATTTGTTTAGTGTTTTCTGCATTGTGTAATCCCGTTCAGTATAAGTCATTAACAAATCATGCTTTAACATTATGTATGCTACCAACCATTGTTGGCAGTTTGTACTACAATTTACTTAGGTATGCATATGTTCAGCCATCCATTTCACTCTTTTTTCTTCCTGTTTTAAGAAAAGGGCAATATGCCTAATTCTCCATCTCCATCTAAAAATCAGATTAGGCAGAGGGAATTTGATTTGACAGACTTTTACCCTCTGAACTTCCTTCCTAGTCTTGTTATTTTAGCTTAGTTCAACATTAAGCATTGTACCCTCCCAGTTCCATTTGGGATTATAAATGGCAGCTAAATGGAACAGAAGAGAAAAAAAATGTAAGCAAGTCATATTGTGCTAGACTGAGTCAAGTATACTTCCCACTTCAAATAATTTTTATCTGGCACTAAGTGACATCAAACTAGTTTTTTTCGTTTTTCAATTTGGGCACAAAAGCACTGTAAATGGAAAAGGCTTCTCCAAAAAGAAAAAAATCTCTAACTGATTGCTTAAATCAGTCAGGGTCAAATAAATGTAGTTAGATTATTGAACAGGACATTCACACCCCTTTCTAACCTTTCCTATTGAATATTTCTTCCATACATAATTAGAGAAGAAACATTACAGCTTAACCTTGTCTCCGTTATCCTTTGATAATGTCAAGTTAGATGTTGCTATGCATTACCAATGCATTGCTTCTGAAAACTAAAAGTAGCAGACATTGGCACAGTACACAACTATAAAACTGTTGTATTGAAATTCCATTGACTGAGAACACATTTCTCAAATGCTTGAAGAATTTTTGTTGTTTCTTTAAATTTTCCACAAGGTGTTAGAATTTTATCTTTAACATATTAAATAATTTGGCTTGCAGAATTTAAATAACTGTCATCTTTAAATATCTGGCAGTCAATGAATATTTTTACGTCTCCTAAGGTGGTGATCTTGAATTTAATGCTTCTGCCAAGACCTTTTCCATGATGACACGCTATGAATCTCTTAGATGTACCCTTATTATGAACACCATATAGTCTTATTATGTACACCCTTAGATCTTATTATGTCCTTTTATTTTTTTCACAGTCTATTATATTTCACAGGTTTCCTTGTGGTTGTTTTTAATAGCTTCCCTTCTTTTAATTTTTTTATTAAATTGTTTATGCTACAACAAGAACAACAAGAATATATTTTTGAAAGTCACTTGATAGTTCCAAGAACTGAAATAAATCTTTTAAAAGAATTAATGAAATATGCTAAGCTATAAGAATAGGATGCAGTCTTTTTTATGAGTTGCACCATGTTTTATCGGTATGATCTCAATGAAGCATTTGAACTAGCATCTATACTCAAAACAGCAAGGAAAATTCCAAGTTCACCAAGCCAGAGACCAACATTATTTTTCCATGTTTTAATCATTAAACTTTAAGAATGTAGGGCTATAAATAGAAAGGGAAAAATGTGAACTATGTAGATGAACTTCCTATCTACTTAGTCTTACTCTTAGTCTTCTCATCGTTCCTATCACCCATCTCCTCTCACTTATGACTGCAGAACTGTAATTTTATGATTTATATTGACATTGATTGTTTACTGATTGCTTATTTGTACCCTCTGACTATCATTAAGTATTGTACCTTATGATTCTTGATGAATGTATCTTGTACTTTTATGTACCCTGAGAGCATATGCACCAAAGACAAATTCCTTGTGTGTCCAATAATACTTGGCCAATAAAGAATTCTATTCTATTCTATTCTATTCTATTCTATTCTATTCTATTCTATTCTATTCTATTCTATTTCACTCCATTTCATTCCATTCCATTATTTCTCCTTATAATAATTATATTAAGAGCCAGAAAACTTCATAATAAAAATGAATTATTTTTGTCACATGTCACGGCCAAAATTGCTGATTTCTTTTTGAAGATACTTTAAACCCTAACTTAGAGAGTCCTTGCCTAGGACCCTTCAGACTTATCTCCAGGCCTTGAACCCTTGATTTGGTATCTACATTCAATACAGTATAAATAGATAAGAGTATAGATAACATTGAATATGGAATACATTGTATTTTGAAAATGTATTATCTTAATATATGTAATGTATGAGTTGTACATTACAGAAAATCATCTTCAGACACAAAGTTTTACTTCAATGGATTCCAGCAGTGAGTTTAATTCTTTATCCATATTGAAATGATTATATTTAGCTTCTAGTTATTGTACTAAGAATGCTGTAGCAATAGGGATATAATATTTTACAGGACAGATGGTCTTATTAAACTCAGTGGGATTTATTTGAGGTAAGCATACACAGGTTTGTACTTTACTTTTAGAGGGTCCCTATTAATATTGACTCAGAAATCCCACTGAGCTTAGCGTGATTCACTCCCAAGTAGGTGAATACAGAATTTCGGATAAGCAGCACTATGGATCTGACAAATGGTTAGTCTAGATTCAAACCATATAGTTTCAACTGCCCTTGAAATATTTCTGCCTTAGCCTTGATTTTCCCAAAGATGCTCAAATGCAAGCAAGATGCATTTAAATAATGCATTTAAATTACTGCTTTATCACATAAACTAGGAATTTGACTCAATCTGCTATTGACCACCTGGAAAAAATGCTATATTTTTTATGACATGAAATTCCGGTGGGGGACGAGAGAAAGAAATTCGGCCAGATGTTTTCAGCACACATGCCATGACATAAAGCGATATTTGTAACAGGCATTTATCCAATTTGTATCTGGAAACACCCAGATCTTCTAAAATAGTTTTACGGATCCAAATCCTAAATTATTCCACAAACCCCTATGAATGGAATTGCCTTCACGAATTCTGAAATAACTTTCTGTCTAGCCAACTACTACCATTTTTTCAAAGAGAAGATAAATGAAATTCAAAGCATAGGCAAATGAGGACAAGCTCTATACTTCATTGTCCCTCCAAACCAAATCTCAGTCCTAAAGCTATGTGCCTAAGACCCTGAAAGATTCTCACGCTACTACTATTCAAGTCCTACCAGACATCCACTATATAAGGGGTAGTGAGCATTCACACTCAGCAAGGCAACGGGCAACTTGGCAGAATTAACGTTGCAGGCTTAGCAATGGGCATTGTTGATACTGGCATCCTGCCCTGCTCTCTTCCTTACTCCTATGAGTTTTGGGTAGAGAGGGGAAGCCAGAATGTTTAGTCTGCCTGGCACATTCCTGGATTCCTATGATAAATAGAAGATCATAAGTAGAGCTGTTTTTCCTCAGCCGTATCACCAAGAGATGCCAAAGTTATCAAGCAATTCTGAAAAATGTTGAAGGCTTTGTGGGAAATGGACTAGAGTGACTCTTTTTCATAAGCAAACATTTTTTCCTCTCCTTCTTTTGGATGGAATGTACAATAGGCCTGCCAACCATGGTTTTGTTGCCACATGTAGCTTGATTCAGTTGCAGCATGTAGCTTGATTCAGAAGATTTAGCTTTTTGTAAAGGACATAAAAAAATATAAGATATATGGAAGATATAATTCTTTACACCATAAACTCAAACATGGCTGGAGTAGATATTAAAGCTACATTATATTTTAAATATAGTAATAAATGTATAACAAACACTATTTTGATGAGAAATATGGAAATATCTCATATAAAATGTCATGATTAACCTCTGTCATCTCCTTTCTTCCTCCCTCCCTCCCCCCTCTGTGTGTGGGTAGTTAATAGGCTATAAGAGGGGATCTTCCCTCATTTTATTCTTGCACCAACAGTCTCAAGAAGTAAGTCTATTGGCAGTTATTTACGCCAAATTTCTTCTAGTAAGCTTCACAATCTACTGAGGGTGTGAACTGAAGAGTTCCCTTGTTCAAATATAACATTTTAATCACTATAGTATTCCAGCTTATTGCTGAATTTGCAAGTATTTCAGAAATTTTTGATAGATTGAAGAATGTTTTCAAATAGCAGCTTCCATATTTAGGAAGCTTACTGTTAGGACAACTTACATTTGTTTTGTGAAGAAAAAAATGCATCAGAGAAGCAACATGATTCTTTTTGTTGAAGCAAAGAAGAAACACAACTTGTTTTGATACAGTACTTTATACTGCTTCAAAACTTCTTGTTCCCTCCTGTCATTTATCAACACTAGAGAAAGTTGCCACAAAGCTACAAACTGGCCAGGATGCATCTTTGGTTTGGAGAAGAACATAATTAAAAAAGCAGACAATTACAGTATGTTCTCCCATACAGCTCATCAAACTTTGAGATGAATCTTACTGGAACAGATGAATGGCACATTTTCTTTAGTGTCGCCTGCTGAATGATGAGCTTCCATTTTGCCTCCTCTTTTGACAAGTACTCACTGTTCACTTTCTTCCATCTCTTCCAGTTCTATCTGTAAAAGTTTTCAGAGCAATCCAGAGGAGATGAGCACCTTATCTTTTGCAGCATCCACTAAGAGCTTTGCAAAGCAAAGCAAAATGGTTTCTTCATTTTACTCTTAGCTGCGAAGTGGTTACATTTTTTTTACAAAGCAGCTCCAAGGGAGTGCTTTGCTTGAACATTTATCAATTTCCTTCTCACTAATTCTCAGCTGAAAGCTAATGTTCTCACATCTGTGAAACCTCTGAAACCATTACTTATAAAATGCCTTTGTAAAGAAATTTCCAGTGATGACATGAACTAATGGGCATGTTTTTTTTTTTTAAAAAATGATTCCTAGTTGTGATCATAGGTTCATGAATCAGTCTGCAATTCTCCATAGAATATTTTTTCATGCATCCTTATTTGTCTTCATGAATGAGCAAGATTGAAATTTCAGCAGCTAGAATTGCCTATATTCACTTCTTGCAAACTTCATAATACACTGCACCATATCCCTTTTCCCATTTCATCCTTCACTGGATCATTTTGTGCATCAATTCCCACTGCTAATTCAAACTAATTAAAATATAAAATAGAATAATTTGCACAATTTCAAAGGTCCCTTCTCCATATTGTGAGTTATGTTTCTTTTCTGTTAGTGCCTAGTGTGAACAATTCCCTATCTTCACCAGCTGAATACACTCCAAATTCATTTACTGATAACTCTCTAGCAACAACAGTAATACTGAAAGGGAGCAGACTGGAGAAGGAAATCCTAAAAGATCAGAGGGTTATGATTATATTTGCTTTTAGATTTCACCCTAGACTACTTTTTGACTTATGAAATGGGATATTTCAGTTTTGTATTTAATGATATCAATATACTTTTCAATGTTGTTATTCACATTCTTGTGAAACTGGTTGAAGAGTTTCATCCAATTTGGGCCTCTTATCACTTGCCAGACTGGCTCCTTGGCACTAAATTTTCATTACTCTCAAACTTTGTTTGAATATATATTTATCTTTATTTTAATCCACTCATGGACAAATGTGATTAGAAGACAAATATGAAATTCAAAGAGGCCTTTTTGAAATAACATTTCATGTCAATGTATCCCTGATCCAGTGCTGCAGGCAACCTGTGAGTCCAACAACTCACAACCATATTAGCAATGCATATATACAAGTATAACTGATTAACATAGCAAACTGTTCCTATCTGAATAATACTGCTATGAAATTGCATTGCAGTCTAACTTTTTATCCTTCTACCACATACAACTTCACAGTTGGCAGAGTCTGCATCATGAAGCTGTGTCTTCTTTTCTCACTTGCCTGTTTCTCTGACACCTCTGCTAATTGGCACAGGGAAAATTATGATGGGTGCCGAATGCAGGCATCTAAGGACTACCCAGAGTTAATTGGTTAGTTGATAGAGCTTTTATATGGCACCAGTAGTAGTATAGTTTTCAGTGCATTTCTGAGCCCAATTTAAAGCTTCACTTATATAAGTTTGCTTTCAACAAGCACAGTATTGTCCATTGTTGAGAACAGTTAGTGGGTGCAAAAAGAAGCTACTTCATCAGTAAGGCATTAAGGAAAGCTCTGAAAACTAATTTATTTCCTGTGATATTTCCTAATAATGTTTTATGAGACCGTAATAATTCCAGGATTTTGTTTCTTGAATTAGAAGGAAATGTTTTGTTTTAGTCTTTAAATTGGTATTAACTTTGACACATATTGTTGTGCTATTTTATTCTGCAAGCCATTTTAGGAATGTCTGTAGCATAAAAGCATTTAAAACAAATACATAGGAAAGATCAAAGTCATGCAATGTGAAATTTGAGCATTCTTACATTTAGCCTTAGATAGCAATCAGTTAGGATCTTCTTAACGGGCTGAGGATAAATAAGATATCTGTGCTTTCAGATTACCATGCCACTGATGCCTGAAACTGTTCCTATTAGATTTTTAAAATGGGAATGTACAAAGTAGTGCATAGACATCTGAAACCCCCACATATAATTATTTTGCAATCTTTACATAGAACGAGGAAAGCACTTCATTATGTGAATTCCTCAGAGAACATAAGAAACATAATAGACCATGAAGGTTAATTTCTTCCATACCACTGACTCCCTATTTTTGCATATGTTGAACTACATTCATACATAAAAATCAAAATGACTAGTTGGTTGTAAAACTTTACTCTGAATGCTAATGTGGCAAGTTATATGGAGACCAATTGATAAAAAGAGGGAAAAAATTATAAGAGGGGAAAATTCATTGTTCTCATTGTTCTGCCTACTGGACTACCTGGCCATACAGCCTGCCAGGATTAGAAGCTAAGGATGAGGCATAGGTCTACAGAAATTCTATCTTCTGATCAAATTATTCAAATAGTAGTTCTCCAATTGGAAGTGTTTAGGTGACCAAGACAACATTAATATTCCACCAACTCCATTGTCCAAAAACAATGATGGCCAAGTAAATAAAATGTGTCAAAATGATAACAATATCCATGGTAACATTATTATCTAAAATATAACACTGTGTACTTGTATTCTGATACTCAAAGGAAGTACGTCAATCATGGTATTTGCATAATGAAAACATCATGCATGTGTCATTATTTAATCTTCTTTCTTTATCCTGCAGATGCCCAAACCTAACAGAGTCATCTCTTGAATAACAGTGGAGGCCTTGTGCATGAGATTGGATTATCCTGGGTACCTTTTCAGGAGAACATCAACATCCTTGAAGAGATTGCCAGTCAGGAGTGGCTCATGTCTTTTGTAATAAATATGAACTCAAATTCTGAAATTACTGCAGTATCCATTCCCCTTCATGCAGAATACCACACATTGACATTGGTATTCCGTTCAGGTGGAATGGTAATTTGTATGTGGAAGAACTATGTCTGACTTCTTTTTCATGGATCATTCCCTGGTAAGTTAATAATGATAACTAGTATTATGTCTCTGTGGGTGCAGAACCAATTAAATATAGTTTCTTCTATGTGCCTGATGGTTTAGAGAGGGATGTAAAACTCGCATTGTCACAGCGGTGTCACATGACATCTCAGAATTTCTCTCTCTTTGCTAAACTGGGTGTGGGTGTGGCCAGCATGTGATTTATTTGGCCCATTGGTCAGGAGTTTGACAGCCCTGATTTAGAGGATTTCTTAAAAGTCTTGGGAGAATTTCCCACATTGTCTGTCAGAAGTACTGCTGATAGCCTGATCCATCCATGGACTGCAAAGACATCATAGAAAGCCCCTATTATTGTTCCCAAGAAGTCTCTTTCTTATTACAGAGCCAAATTAGTTGAGAACTGTGTGTGATAAAGCATATGGAATGTCAGCTGAAGCCTGAAGCATAAATGGTAGAATTCTCAATATGGATCATTACAAAGTGAGGTCCACCAAAAATTCAATTTGAACTTTTGGAGGAAACAGGGCTTATTCCCCCCCTTCCATATATAATAGTGATGGCTTTACTTTGCTTTATGATATGCTGGAGAGAATGAGGTGAAAAATTGATGACTTATTGTGAGCAATTTTAATGTTCATTTGTGGATAAAGTCAGTTGGACTCATCTCATTTGTACTTCAGTATGGGGCACTTATGGAAATATAATGTTGACAATTATATGATTTCTTATCCTGGATTCTTTGGGGCTTGTAGAACTCAAGATGTAGACAGAAAGTGTGGTGACATGAAGGTTACTTGGCCTCCTGACCCATTAAATTCTGCTAAGACATTAGAAACAAAGATGTCGGTCAAAGCTTTCTTGAAAAAGGAAAGTGTTTCACTGTCTAAAGGACACAAGAAAAAGATCTCTGCTGAACAAAATCCCTTCACTCTGGAGAGTCAATTTCTAATATTTAAGTTCTGCAAAAGAAAAAAAGAAAAGAAAAAAGAAAAAAAGGAAAGAAAAGAAAAGAAAAAAGAAAAGAAAAAAGAAAAGAAAAAAGAAAAGAAAAGAAAAAAGAAAAGAAAAAAGAAAAAAGAAAAGAAAAGAAAGAAAAATAGAAAGCTCAACCTGGACAGAATTAAATTTTACTAATTTCTTTCCAAATAGACTTTTCTCTGAGATTAAAACTGCTTTGATCATATTGATGAATGAACTATTGTGAAACTAGTGTGTGTGTGATGCTGCTTCATTTGGATCTCTTAGTAGATTTTAATACAGTTGATCACAACATTCTTCTGTATTATCTAAGAGAATTGGTACTTGAGAATCATTGCTTTACAATAATTCCAATAATCTTTTGAGTCATGTTCAGAAAGTAAGTACTACCCTGTTTCCTCAAAAATAAGACTTCCACGGATAATAAGCCCAATCAGACTTTTGAGTGCTTGTGTTAAAATAAGCCCTCCCCTGAAAATAAGCCTCCTGAAAATATTACAACACAGCAGCAGCCATGAGGTGACATGCTCGCCGCCTCCAGCACCTCCAAAATAATAAGACTTCCCCAAAAATAAGGCCAAGTGCTTATTTCGGGGTTCAAATGAAAATCAGACCTTGTCTTATTTTGGGGGAAACACAGTAAGGAACTATTGTCTGACATTTGGCTATTGACCAGAATTCCAGCCTCCTTCTGTCTGATCCCAATTAACATTGAAACCATCCCAAATTTCAGAGTTAGGAAATAGCAATAGCAATAGCACTTAGACTTATATAGATTTATAGCCCCTCTCTAAATAGTTTACTGATTCAGCATATTGTCTCCAACAGTCTGTGGTCTCATTTTATTGATTTTGGAAAGATGGAAGGCTGAGTCAGTCTTGAGCTGGTGAGAATCAAACAGCTGAACTGCAGGCAGCTGGCAGTCAACAGAAGTAGTCTGCATTCCAACCACTGTACAATCACAGCTCTTATATAATAATCAGACTAGCATTGGGGTCCTAATTCCAATATGGTTGCACTTCTGAAAAGCTAGACTCACATTCTAAGGCTGCTCTGTTATCCCTAACAAACATAGAATCATAGGTAAAAGCCATTGTGAAGAAATCTTTGCATAAATATTCTTAGTCCCTAAATACTCACAGCCTGAATAATTAATGGACTATCTCCTCCATATGACCTGTCCATTAGTTAATATCTGGAGGATAGACCCTTTGAAGTGTTACTGCCACTATCAAGACCACTGTCTTTCTGACATGTGAGGAAAAATAAGTTTTGTACATTTAGCTCAGGAATGTACATACTTTTTCAGGAGCTGCATTTCCTACTCTCTTATTTAAAAAACATGTAAAAATGAATTTATTTTTCCAGACTTTTGATTGTTAAAATATGTGTAGTAGTGCCTTGAGTACTTATCAGAGTAGAAAAAAGGATAATAAATGCACACATGGAAATGATGCAGATTCTGTGATTTATGAATTTGAAATAATGGGACTTTCTGTTCATAGTAAAATTAAGGTCCTAGGGCATACAGACTCTGGGTTTAAACACCAGTCATTCTATATAAATGAAAAAGTTCATAATATAAATGATCATAATTTAAATCTAGAAGGTGTGTAACAGACTTATAATATAGAACTTACCCATAACTTTATTTCTCATGTTCTTAACACTGGTCTTTCAAGCCAGGATTGATATGAATTGCTGTTTCTATTTAATAGATAATCTATCCAGAGAGAAACAATGCCATAACCACAAAAGAGGGGAAAGTATTCTTCATCCACCACTTTTATTTTTCAAAATTCTTCTCCCCATTTCCCTTGTAGTCTCCATGTGACCATGATTCTTTTGAAATTTAACACATGATATTGGAGCTGTTATATTTATCCAGCTTGGCATTTTAAAAAAGAGCAGTAGCAGACCTCACTTGAATATAAGATAATGGGGCAAAATTACACATTTTCATTTGTTAGAAGAAATGTCAATAAGCAAGTCAACTCCAAGTCTTATCTAGGGGACAGTAGCTAGTTGTGAATTTTAAATCTTGTATGTAACTAAAAGCGATTACCATTTTTTTCCTTTTTGCATTGACATTTCATAGGAGTTGTGTTTTTCTTTTTGAAAAGGGTGGAAATCTCTGAGAGCAGTGACCATTGATCCAAAAATAAAACAACAGGGCTATCATAAAAATGACAAAGGAAATGAACATCAAGGTAATTCTTGCTGGAAACTGCAGCCGAGACAGACATGAAGGAAAAGATTACAGGGAGAAATTAAATTACAGACCACCATAGAAAAAAGACCAGCAGTCAACCATTCTAGTTTAAAATTGCTTATCTTGAAAGCCAGCTCAGGTGAAGGCATTAACAATTGTTTCTTCTGGAAGGAAAAGGTTGCTTGGTTTTCTCCATTATAAAGAGAAGTCCAGCTCCAAGTTTCCATACAAAAACAGATTGTAAATCATGTTTTTTTTCAGATACATATGATCAGACAAAAGTTTATCATATGTAAGATGTATACACTAAGTTTGCATTACAAATTTATTTCTTAGAATAGGTAACAATGTCTGTAGGTAAGTTTTTGCAAACCATGGAACAATTGAGAAATACTCTAAAACAGTCTTAAGACAAGTGTTTTAATAGCTATTGTTCCAAAACATGGCACACTATTATTTGAACAGAAAAAGAAGCAGTTATGCCACCTTCTTGGCCTTTTAATAAACAAACAAACAAATGTAATTAAACTATCTTATTTGATAATTAACTCATATGAGCCAAAACTAATTTTACTTAGACTATTCTATTACTTCTAGTAAATGGTTAGAAGAAGAAGAAAATTAACTATAATATATAGTTAAGAATTACAGTAAAAAAGGGAGAGGGTAGTAAAAGCCTTAATAAGCAAACTTAGTCTGTATATTATTATGTTGTAAATGACTAAGCTAACAGAGTTTCTAAGACTATTTTTATGGGCTTTAATGTACTAGAATTTGAATGTGAGATAATAATACTTTCTCTGTTTTCTACTGTCCCTTCTTCAAAATTAAGGTCCTTTTTGTAAATTTTGGAATGAGATACTTCTTGGAAAAGTGTAGAACTCCTTAAATTGGATCCCTTAATCGGGCATCAGTTTCTCATTGTCTTGATACTATAGTATAAAACTGGAAACAAAGGAAATGGTTTGGAGAAAGACAGAAATCTTTTACAAAGAACACTATGATATATTTAGGAAGCATCATAAAAATAAATAAAATAGCAATCTTTTTTTCTTATTACATACAGCAATTTATCATAACTAAGAAAAAAAAATCAAATGCAGTCAGGTTATTACTCTCAAGTACTATTTATTTGTTTTTTTTTTAAAAATAGATTTATATCTCAAGAAATGAAGATGACCTGTATGGCAATTTTGCTTCTTTTTTTCCTGTATAGTAACAAGCCTGTAAAGTAGTCTGAGCTTAGAAAAAAAAGTGGTCCAAAATTATCCAGTGAATGATCATGGCTAAGGGTGTATTTGAACCAGAATTTCTAAAAGATTAACCAGCACTTCATAGTACATAAATAAGCTTCTCTTGGGACTCATTCTGAGTTTCTTCTAATTCCCTATATTGCACGACTACATTGGATTAAGGGCCTATTTTAGAGCAGGGACAGGTGAATTAGATTCCCAGGATCAGCTTTGGTTTTGAAGGGATCTCACTTGATGAAGCCAAGTATACAACAGGGGTTCAGGAAGGAAGATGGGATTGATGAATAAGATATCCTTGTGAATTTTTTTTCTGACTTTTGTTTTCAGTACCTGAATTCAGTTCATATACAACTCCTTATTCATACTGCTCATATTTTTCTTGAAGTTTCCTTCTTATTTACAGAAGCCTAGTGGGGCATAAAAAGTTTCGGGAGGTGGTAATGTATTAAGAGTTAGATTCCTTTTCTACTTTCCAACTACCAAGATAGAAAGTGCTTTTCTTATTGGCAATCCTTAATCCATTGAGTTACCATTAGTTGCTTCTTCATATATTCTGGTTTATCTCTTTCCTCTGGGTTGATTTACAATCATTAACTCACTTTAACAACACACTACTAATTTTAAGCTTTCCAGGTTTTTCTCAAACTAAAAATGCTTAAAATCTGAAAATCCTTATTTTAATCAGTGAAAGCATCGGCTATTTCAATGAAACATCTGGACAAGTTTTCACCCAATTTTAAATGATTTTTTTTTGCACATCTATAGAATATGTTTCTACAAGAAAACAATCCCGAATTGTTCTTTGGAAGGGCAGATACTGAAGCTGAAACATACTGGAAGGGCAGATACTGAAGCTGAAACATACTGGCCACCAAATGAGAAGAGAGGACTTGGTGGAAAATACCCTGATGTTGGAAAAGATTGAAGGCAAAAGAAGAAGGAGATGGCAGAGAATGATATGGTTAGATATGTCACCAACATATGCAATGAAGATGAATTCAGGCAAACTCTAGGAGACAGTGGAGGACAAGGGAGACTGGCATGCTGTGTTCCATGGGGTCATGAATTAGCAACTGAACATAATAAAATACAATGTGTGCATTAATTAGATTTGAGATCTTTATACAGGATCAAAAAGTGGCTTAATATCATGACTTGGCATAACTGGAACATATTTCAATGTTTTAAAAGTAAGTTTACAGCTCCATTAAACATTTAATTTTGACATATTAAATACATAGCCAGTGCCTAATTAAAGCAACCTTTTGAAAATGCCACCTATTTCCAGAATTATGTATTACCTACTCATTCAGCATAAATATTAGTGGATGAAATCTCTCAAAGGAAAGAATATAAATATTTTGAATGTGAATTTTGGAAGTGATTTGGGAGAAGTCCTTTGGATGTCACCGAAGTGTGAGAGTCACATTTTTGTGCTGTTTATTAAAGCAGTCTGTCTTTCTTTGTCTTTTCAAGTTTGAAAAAATATGCCATTTCTTCAAGAAGTTAACTGTTAAAGCTGCAGCATCTAATTTTCAGGTTTCTGTGGCTTGATTGACCGCTTTAAAAAAATAGCAAAGTGGTGCTTTGCTGCCTGTTGTGCAAGGTCCAATTTATTTTTTTAAAGCAAACATTGTTGCAATTCTTCAAATGATGTACTTTGCACATTTTCATGTTTGCTTCAAGAAACCTCTTTCAAATGATATATACAGCCATAATAAATAGTGGGTATAAAATATATGCTTAAACTAACAAAAACAAGTATTACAGTGTCAGTGTGACAAATTTATTCAAGATCATGTCTAAAAGTCATACAGAAAAACAGATGAAGTTCAAACTTTGAAGGACTTGGATTCTGTCCTTTTCACTTCTTTCATTCTAATCCCTCAATCTTCCAGCTGTCTGTATTTCTGGGTGGTTATTTCTTTCAGTTCTTTTCAAGACACAAGAAACATTTATGATTCTTCTGCTCCAAGATTAATTTCACTTCTTTACTTTTCTTAACTCTTAATCCAGCTCTAATTCCTTGTAAATCATCTGGGCATCTAACATGTATTCCTTCCTCCCCCCTAAAACTCTGACCCCATCCAGATTCAACAGCCAGAAAATCAGATTATTCTCATGGAATTTACATATCTTAAGGCATTTCTAAAGAGTTTTACGCCTCTGCTACTCTGATCCAGAATCATTTAATGGGCAATTGCTTCATGGCCAGCAAAGAAAATTGAAGAAAGGGAGCATAAAAAGAGAGAAAAAGATGGACATAGCAGTGGTTGAATTTTGTTCCCCAACTGATTTGCAATTAAACACAGCTACATTAAGTGAACAGAATATGTGCTGGTTTAACAAAGGTAAAATATAGACAAGCTTTGGAACTGTGGTTTTGACAATCAAAATGAATAATCACTCTTTTGAACTTATTTTTTTAAATTATCATTTTGGCTGGTCTTTTGTTTCAGTCAATAAATAAATAATTCAGAGAACAAAGAAGTGAAAGGTGGTCTCTACAACTATGATAAACTTTGGAAATAAATCTTAACTGAATCCAGTTACAACTCAAAGGAGACACCACAAATCTTATAGTATCGAAATAAGCTGTAGTTAAATAACAATCATTGTCTACTTCCTTAATCCAATTGTCTAGTAGGCCTGCCTGAAGAGCAAAGAAAATTGAGTTTCCTTTTAGTGCTATTGACAGAGGAAAAAGACAAACAATCAGTTAAGTCACAGGCATCCACGGGAGGAGCTAGCCTCATTACACCTGCCATGCAGCCCTCTCACAAGTATTTCAAACCACATATTGTATACTATTTGCACCATGATGCAATGACATTATGACTTGTATCAGGTGCCATGATTAAAATTTAATTTATCATATTTAGAGACAATCCATAACTCCCATAAAGCAACTCTTGGTGTGCAATTAAAGGTACTTTTAATAGAGAAAAGAATGTTGGTGATTTTTCAGAGCAGAATAAAGATAAAAAATATGCAGTATTTTATTGATTCAAAATTTTAAACTTCCCAATGAATTTCTTTAAGTAGATTTCATTTGAAAAGGGTAAACATAATTATTGCAACCAAATTAAAATTTCAGGGAGGCATGCATCGTGAGGAGTTATTTTTAGCTCTCTTCCCAACAGCAACTGTCTTGCAACATCCAGATCCAATTACATTTTTTTTGTTGGTCTGTCTAAACAAATACAGTATAAATTTTGGACTCTTGCTGCTACTCATGTTGTTGTTATTATTATTTTAATAATAATTCTTAAGAAGACACAGTCAAGAATGTTGCACCTTGATCTGAGCTTTCTGTACAGCCTAGTGATTAAATAGTAGTTGAAGAGTTAAAGAGAAAACAGCAATTTAACATTTTTATACTAGGTTCATTCTGCTGAGCTTTAAACATATACTTTTTGAAGCAAATTACATTAAATTAATCAAATTTCCTTCTGCTGAGCAAATATAATCTGGATCAGTGGCAGTCTAAATCTATGTCATTTAGTACATAATAAGTACTATAAGTAAAACTTTTGCTATGGATGAATTTGTCTAGTTCACTTTCTATTGTTGCATTTTTTTTCTGTTCTAAATTCTTTGTCCATCAGTCTCTTTTAATGCTACATGTAAATTGCTAGGTATGAAAATTTGTGTTGTCATCATCCATAAGATTCAATCTTTCTCATGTGGACAGGAAATCTGTCCCATGGAAGTTGTTCCTGTTTGAAGTGATCTTAAAATGATGTTGGTGGATGTTAGTTCTGGAAGATTTAACTTCCACAATGTCTTCAGAGAACTTGGTTGGTGCTTTAAAATCATAATCTGGATTTGGTTTTTGCTTTTTACCTTATAAAAACTATTTTATTGGAAAAATAAATATTGGAAATGGTATGTTCAATAAATGGTAATTGAAAACCATGAGCAGAATATCAGTTCCTGATATTGCGGAAAAATATTGATGTTTTGCTGCTATTATCTCTATGAGGCAATAACTAATATGGGGCTTTTGTTTAATAGAACCTTCCTACAGTGGTCCTCCAGGCATCATCTGCACCAAAAAATCCAAAGTTCTGTCTGGAATCCCATGGGATCCATCACTTGCTTGAGATAAGCTCAATCAAATAGATTAATTTCTCTTCAGGGGATGGTGGAACTAGTGAGCTAGAAGGCAATCAAAGAGTAATAATTTGGGACAGGTTCATGGTTGCTATGGAGACCAAAAACTCCTATGGGTCCTCCAGATAGTGGATTGAAACCTACGAACATCTTGGAGGTTCCGCTGTCAGTCCAGTAATGAAGGGATTCTGCTGGACAGAAAGTAAAACAATACACCACCAGCAGCAGCATCCCTAACTGTTCCCTAGAGTCCAGCCACAAAACTTCACATTTATTTATCTGTGGAGCAGAACCTCCACAGTCTTCAGAGACTCAAGGTAACAAATGTCAGCACAAATTATATTGGGTCTCAGTTGTGGCTTAAATAAATCATGAAATAATTTAATACACTCCTAACCAGAGCTCACTGACTGCTCACCAAAACAATATTTTTCCTTTGAATGTATAGCTTTTCTTACCTTCCTTTCCATGCAAAACCCTTTAATATCAACATATTTAAGCATGTATTCAGATTCCATGATTAACTTTTTGTTTTGCTTTCCCCTAGGAACACATTGAGGTAATGGAAACTTGCTGTTCTCAGTTTCTTTTCAGTGATTGCTTTAAAAAATACTAAGTGATTTCCTAGAGTTACTCCATAGAAATAATCCTCAAAAGAAAGAGGAAAATGGACAATAGTGCACCTGAAACTTATTTGCCATAGCTATGTGACATTTTTACTCAGGTCTGATGTAGTTTAAAGACTTTTATGCAGAATATGATGAGCAGAGCTACAGTCATGCCTTACTCTGCAGGAGGTGGTGAAAGATTAATGCCATGCTGTAAAGATTCTCCTCACGTGGCACCCAGAAGGGCAAAACAGTCAAAAGAAAGAAAAGGTTAGGGTTCTGCCTATATAAATGATAGAACTGCTTATCCCCAGGCCTGGGAGGGGGCAGGTAAACTCTGCATGGAAGAGACTCTTGAACTTTACTTAAATGAAAAAAGATGATAGGCAAATGTTTTCCCTTTAAACTGCAGTTAAAAAAGACAGATTGTGTGAATAGTTCAAGGAAAACTATTGTAATGAACAATTTCACATGAATTACCAAGTTTTATGAAAGGGAGAAGCTTTCCTCACATGATTCTGAGAAGTTATCACTGGATCAGGTAATTATAATTAACTATAGAAGAGTCATTGCAAGAAATGACTTGCAATATGAAAAGGAAGACATGGAGGAAGTGTTGATTTTCTGTTCATCACCCAATACAGAAGTTTGGTTCAAAATGGATTCCAGTGCAGTTGGATTTGACCTTATTATTTTCCAAAGTGCAGCTGGGCATGCAACCCAGAAATACCTAAGAATTTCTTTCTCAGTGGAACTGTCCCACCACAAAATCTGCTATTGGATATCACATGTGAATTCTCTGAATATAAACAACCTTAAAATGGCACTCACCAAACACTGTGACCAAAGCAAGTTCATTCACAGACTACAAGGCAGACAAAACTTAAACAGTGGGGCTATTTTAAGATTGTCTTGATCAGTGTGAGAAAAGGAGAAAACTCAGACCAACAAGATAATTTACCTCTGCAATTTGACACATAAGTATTTGTAATTCCTTAAAGTGCTTGCTCAAGATTTTAAAATATCTATTAAGGTTTCATAATTGCAAACAATTATGAGACAGTAATTGTTTTAATCAGTATAAAAGCTGAAGTTTAAGATTTTAAAGTTGTGATTGTTTGTCACCTTGAGCAGAGTGTTATCTCACTCTGTGTTAACTTCATTTGGATTTGTGTGAATGTTATCATGTGTTAAAGTGTTAAAAATCTTTATATTTCTTTTGTTTTGAAGTTTTTGACTTTTATATGACATTACAATTTTGCAAATTTGGAACTTTTAGTTGTCATCATGGAATTTCTTCCAACCATTTGAATACGTTTCAAGTCAAAGTCTGAAAATCATGCATAAAATTAGTTTCACAGAAATGTAATATCTAACCACCAATAATTAGAACTTATACATGATGCCTCATTATCAAATCTCTTTACATCAAGAATGTTATACCTTACAGTGGAGCTCTGAAGTTCTATTGTTCTTTTAAAAATGGGAATATTTATGTTTTATTCTGAATAGACATTTCTTTGTCTGAACAAGTACAGATAGGAAATACAAAAAGATCAATATTTACAGAATTGCAGAACTGTGATGAATTATAGTTCAACAGAAGATTTTTAAATGCAATGTTTTCCAGATTAATTATCAAAAGCACCATACCACCTTTGGGTTCAAATCCTAAGTGGGGTGAGTCCTTTTTAGTATTAAAATGGGAGAGCAGTAATGAGCAGCAAGTTTGTAGAGTAGATGGGGAAGTCCAAAATTCTCCCAGAACAAAGCAATGGGAAGCTTCTTTATTGTTGCCAAGAAAATAACATGGTTTTGTCCATGAAATTATCAGTCAAGTCTGACTTGGGTCAATTAACTCCCCCCCCCCACTTTTAGTGTGATTTTGTGTTATATAATATCCTATACTGAAAAATGGCTCACAGTCAGAAAGAAATACAAAACAGACAAAAATATTCTTCATTTTTGTGAACATCATATGCTTCCATTTCTTTGCTTTCTTTTATTACAAACTTTAGCTGTCATAAGGGTATCTTAATGTTTTTATGGTTTCATATTTTGTAAACCATTTGACTTAAATCAACAAACAAAACTCTAAGCAGTAAACTAAGCTAAGTAACAATAATGAAAAAAGGATACACGTTGTGGTTACTAGATAGCCCAAATGTTATCAAATATATATCCCATGCAATGTCAATATACATTGCAAATAAAACATATTCAATGTGGCCATGTCAAAGCAGCAGAGGCTTTCTATTATTCAGATCAGGTTGCTTTGAAATACAACTTTAACATAATGTATTGGCATCATTGCATTTCATTTCCCTTTGTTCCTCTTCTCCTACTGAAATTTCAAATTCCTATCAAAATATTAAAATTGCTGCTCTTAAGATTGGAATATACTTATCTTTTTCACTTCCTCCTATTATTGAGCTTGCTTGAAAATGCAGTTGATTGTAATTATGCCAATCTAACTGATGACAATGTTCAGAGGGATGACATTTATGCTGAGGTCCCTACACTGGTTATCAAAGGGCTTCTCAGCCTAATTCAAGTGCTGGTTTTAACATTTGAAGTCTCTGTGGCTTGGCATCCATGCACTTAGTGCAGCTTTTCTCCTGACAAAAATTAATCTGTCCTGTGGCTTCACTGAATCCATCCTAAGTGAAATGACAACACTGGAGTTCAGATCTTCTTGATGGCAGTCTCTATGCTATTTTACCACTTGCTCTAAATCACGGGTGTCAAACTTGCAGTGTCACATTAATTTTTGTGACATTTTTCCCATTCATGGAGCTGGGGTGGGTGTGGCCTGCATGTGATGCATCTGCCCATGGGCTGCCAGTTTGACATTTCTGCCCTAAATGCCTGCAATTCATAATAATAATACATAAATTGTGTTTTCCCAGGATTAAGGAGAAATAAGTTAAATCATCAACAAGCAATACTCTTCATTTACTTAATGTGGTACTATTGTTCTATTTTGTGGTATACATGATATTAATCCTTTCTTCAAGTGCTAGTCGTCACTTATAAAGCCCTTCATGGTATTGGACCTGGGTACTTGAGAGACCGCCTGCTGCCAATTACCTCCAATAGACCGATTAGATCCCACAGATTAGGCCTCCTCAGAATTCCATCTGCCGGCCAATGCTGACTGGCGACTACCCGGAGGAGAGCCTTCTCTGTGGCTGCTCCGACCCTCTGGAACGAACTCCCCGTGGAGTTTCGAACCCTCACCACCCTCCAGGCCTTCCGCAAAGCCCTTAAAACCTGCTATTCCGGCAGGCCTGGGGCTAAAGAGCTTCTGCCCCCCCCTTCTCGAATGGTACGGTTGTTGTGTGTTTTAAATTATGTGTTGTTTGTTTGTCTTTGTTATCCCCTGTTTGTACCTCCTTTCCCTTGACTGAGTTGTGAGCCGCCCTGAGTCCCCTTCGGGGAAAAGGGCAGCATATAAATGAAATAAATCCTAATCCTAATCCTTCACACTTTGTGTCAAGGCTTGATGTAATTGGCTACTAAGAAAAACATTGGCAGCTAATACCTTAGGCCTGTAAAAAGATTATATGTCATGTTTTTTGCTGCTGTTTTTTCAGTTTTATCAATATTCTTTTTGCAAATAAAGTTTCATGTTTACATAAAGATTGAAAATAAAGATTTCACACTTTATGTAGCTTCCAAATGTTATATAACTCTTTGTGATAAAATATGCATACATATTCAAGAAAAATGCACAATATAGTATCATGTACTGTATGAATGAATTAAATCACATATAGTATAAGGTATCATCTCATTTTCAAAGGCAATTTTTATCTTGTGCTCACTATAGATAAATAATGACAAAACAGGCCTATCAATTGTTGATTTCAACATAAAATATACTATCACAATTCAAATCCATAAAAATGTTTATTTTGAGTGTTTTTGCCATTAGTTGAGTAAAATCTTATCTTCACCTTTGTAAAGTTATAGAAAAGATATTAATTAAACTTGCTTTAAACTAGTCATACTTTGCAGGATTTCTAGTGAACTCATTTTTTTTTAGACTTAGAGGAATATCAGACAGAAACATTTTGGAGCATTACTAAAAATTCTGAGAATTATTTTTATGTGAGTAGACTGGGACGGAATTGTTAAATTGTGGAACAGATTTAAGAAAATGAGCCTGCATGATCTTACTTTTGTAGATGTATGCAGAAACAGACTAAAGCAGCAGATTTATTCTAGGGAACGTAGCATAATAGCCAAGAGATAAAAACTGGAGACCCATTTCAGACAATAAAATATTATCCTAGTGTAATTCTGTCAATCTAAACATTAAAATAGGCTGGGAGGTTAACAAATCTAGTCAAGTAAAGTAGTGGCCTCCTCTAGTTCTGAGAAGCAAGCATCACAATCTTTGTCTATTTTATAACTACAAAGGGAAGTGGTTCTATTCTTTCACTAGAAAAATGAGCCACTCTGTCATGAATGAATAACACCTGACAGACTTATACAATTTTTTTATCAAACAAACTAAGAAAACAGGAAAAATGGGTTGCCAACTCAATTGTTATTGCATTGCATTATTCTCTATCAATTTTATTGCTTGTGGGATTTTTTTCATATAAAGAAGGGATATTGTATGATCTTTATGTTTAGCATTTTCAAACCTCTCTCCCTCTCTGTCACTTTGTGCTGACTTACATTTGGAAATGTGGTTCTTTTTTTCTGGCTTCTGAAAATTCACACCTAACCTGTTAAATTCAACATAGAAATATATAGTACAATTTGGATATCTTCATGACTTGCCCTACAGACAGTGCTAAAGAAATTATTCAATATTATCAAGTCATGAGTGATAGCCACTAAAATGCTTAACAGAATCAGTGAACCCAAGAGTATGATTTCATGGCTGGAACCTTGTGCATTTTCTCATTTCCGACAGGAGTTGAATATAGTCAATCTGTTAGAGTCAGTGTTCTGGATTATTTACATGGAATCGGCTCTGCAGGCAAGAGACACAAGTGGACTGCAAAGGATATAACTTTCATTACAGTCATTTTGGTATTGCTAGATGCGACCTGGTTCCTTTTTTCAGGGGGACATTTTATCAAGATGATAAACACATTTTAGAGCAAGTGCTCTGAAGATAGTAAATACCAAAGAATCAAAAAGCTGACATAGCAAAGCAAGTCTCTATCTCTAACCTTTCACACCATCAGGCAGTCTAAAAACAACTCTAATTTGACATGCATAAATGCTTGAGTCTTAAAGACAAGAACTTGAATACATCTTGGTTAAACTGAATGCAAAAAGAGTTGTTATTGTTAAACAATAACAAGGAGATCACAAGAGACTTATTTATAATTGTAAATAAAATTAACTAATGTATCTAAAGCAATTTTTATTTTTAAAAAGCTACTTTGAAATTTTTAATATCCAAGTATATCATATAAAGCAAAATTTGATTACCATAAACAATTGTCTCACATTAGATCCAGAATAACAATACAACAAAACAATTCTGTGTAAATGTAACCTATTGCCAAGCATATGGAGAGAAATGAATGGATAAGACTTCCAATCAACAATTTTGCTAACAAAATGAAACCCAACAATTTTGCTAACAAAATGCAGCCCAAATCCTCAAACTGTATTTTATTCATAGTGCCTCTGTTTAACTTGGATTTCAACACCCCTTGTGCCAGTGAGAAGGAAAGTTTCTCCTCTCCTGGTGTATTAACACCTGCCTTCAGCACACACACAAAACCAATTTATTTATAGAATAAACCTTCTGTAGAAAATCCCCACATTTGACATAAATGCTAAGGACACTGTAAAAAACACAGTGTTTAACCACTGCTGTGAAACATACATGCACTTAGGTGTGGAAAAGTAAGAATTACCTGTCTTTCTGACATGACATAGAGGTAATTATGATCTGTGGAAAAAGCCATGTCACGGAGGATATGACTCCCATCCTTGAATATTGGTACCATTTCATACTGAATGCCACCATGAGGAGGCCCATCTGCTCGGATCTAGGAAAAAAGTCAGACATACTACAGATTAGTCATTGTTACTGAATTTAAGGGAAAGGGAACTGTAGGCTGATATCACTATAGACTAGAAACAGAAGTCAAACATAGTTACATACACTGTCTGTCAGAACTGAATCTAAGCAAAAGCCTCTATGGAATCACTTTTTGAAAATTTGTTATTTTACAGTAAAATAAATGACCTAGGATAGAACCTCCTGAAGGGAAGCATAGAAATTAAATAAATATCCATCTAATTAAACAACATCTGTATGAGTTCTGTTGAATGCATGAACAACAAACTGGAGTGACAAAGATGCCCTCAACTTCCTACTCTTTGATCCTATCCTTAAACATTCAGTATGAAAGGCAGCGGGACTCAAGTGCCATTTCCTATGCAGTCCAAGTTCTAATAAATTAGGGGTCAGATTGCAAAGATAGCTCATTTTCTGATATTCTGCTGAATATATAGAAACTGGACAGAGAAAGAGTTACAGTGCACAATTTGAATGCAACTGTGAATTCTTCAGTGTATTTATTTGTCACCTTCAAAAATTTCAGGCAGTGTTTTCCATGAAAACAATCCAATAATTTCTTATTTCAGTATGCCTCTGCATTTGTCTGTATGCACATATGTGTGTGTAGTTATATAAAATCTGAACCAGTTATACACAATATGAATATATATCACTGCAGTTCTCTTACCCAAATTGGCAATATAATTGAAGTTTAAGGATAATAGCTAGAACCTTAAATAATTACAAGCTAGCAGAAATTTGTATTGCATTATTTTAACAAAACAAAAAACTTGGCTCTCACTAGGATGCCAGATGGATGCCTAGGATGGTCACTTATAATCACTTAAAAAAGGAAAAAATCATGATGAAAAAGAGGACTGTCAGATTTACACAAGTGGCAGGTGTTAATAGTTACACTTTATGCATTTTTCAAAAATAAAGCATTTTCTGTAAAATAGGATATGTGACCAGTGAAGGGTTTAGTTTATTATCAGACTCTATCAGCAATCTATAGAGGCTTGGATCACCTCCAGCTTTGGAGACCTCCAGTCATATTAAAAATAAAAGATGACAGTATTTGAAAATGAAATACTGAACAAAAGTCCCCCCAACATAAGTGAAACATAAGTTTAGTGCTTTTTTGGGGGGGGTTGCTTTTAGGTAGAGAAAAAAAAGCAGAGGTTTAAATTTGATGCTCCCTTTGGGAATGAACCTTTGGTCAAATTACTTGGTATTTTTTCATTCAGAATAGTTCTGATTGTTATGACCTTTTCAATCATCAATAATATTGTCATTTAAATTTTCTGCCTTAGATCACAAAGTCAAAATAATTGATTTAGTATCTATAATTTTTGTTTTAATGTTATTGCATTTATATCCACATATCTACTTTACTCCTAAAATTTGGTCTTTGAAAAAAAGAAAGGAAAGAAAACTCAGATTTCAGCAGACTACTGAAAAGACCATTTGGATACTTTCTCATGAAAGTTTCTTTGTCTGTTCATATTTATGATATATTAGGTTTAGTCATGCAAATCTCAATCACAAAAACCTTTCTAGTTGTAAGTCATCCTACTGTTTGAGCATCTTCTGATTCTCTATTCAAATGTTAATAATTGATGGCCTTGGAGAAGAGGAATGGAGAAACACTTTTCATTGCATTTTGTCTAAGACGAATTACAACATATATGAGTATTAGGTTGGTTGCTTTGTTTTTACAAAGAGATGCATACATAGCAGCAAACATGAACACCAATATTGAGCCATGGTAGTGTACTGGTTAGAATGCAGTATGCAGGTCAATTCTGCCCACTGCCAGGAGTTCAATCCTGACCGACTCAAGGTTGACTTAGCCTTCTATCCTTCCAAGGTTGGTAAAATGTGGGCCCAAATTTTTGGGTGCAATATGCTGACTCTGTAAATTGCTTAGAGAGGGCTGTAAAACACTGTGAAGCAGTAAATAAGCCTAATTGCTATTGCTATTGTATCCAGATTAGGGAATCCAAGTCCCATGAAGCCATCTGATATCTTAGTGGTTCTCATTGACAGGAAGTATCTCACTTGCTGGGCAGAACTTTGTTATGCAGGAAAATGTCAAATCATATGCACTACCATGCTTAAGATGGGAGCAGAAATGAAACCATTGTTAATGAAGAGCTGTTCATCACAAAGAATCTGCAAAATTCAGTCTCATGCCTAGATGTTACTCATAATTCCATTTTGCTGCTCAGTTAATTGGTTTCTGATAGTTGTGTTAAACTCATATATTAAAAGAAATTTTAATATAGGCTGACTCTCCAGAAAAGGAATTACATATTTTAAACTCTTTTCATTGTCAAAAGCAAATACTAAAGCATAGAAGATAAGTGTACAAGAAGAAAAATCAGAACAAATTTCCTTTCTTAAGTGAATAGAAATAATACATGTACTATTCTATTAAAAATGCTGCTTACCTCCAAGCAGAGAGAAATGGTTTTATATGCTTGACAGACAAAGCAACTTTAAAATCATTTGAAAAGGCCCATATTACTATTCCACTTTACTATTTGTGGCAAAGCAGACAACTCTGTCCCTAAACCTAAGTCTTTCAGCAGTCCCTTTCTCCACCTATCATTAAACCAGCTGTTTAAAACTGTTGCCAAGACAACAGACTCCAATGTCCTTCCATTAAAATGCCTGATTGTAATTTAATTAATCCTCATAGGCTAGCAGGCAATGTGTTGCTAGGCCTGGCATAGTGGCATTCCTTGATTAGAAGACATGATTAATTTGAAGTTCCAGTATTGCCTTTTTTTTCCAGAAACAGATCAGCTAAAGTTCCCCATAAAATAGGAAATACTCTCTTCAACTGAAAAAAAAATGTTCTAAGTCAACTATAATGCTGGATCCTCCATCCAAAGCTAGAGACTATTTATAGTATTACATCAACAATGTCAGCTAATCTTCTCTGAGAAGAGGCCGTTTTAAAATTCCATTCCATTATCTAGATCTCTCTGCACATTATTTCAAAAAGAAGTCTTAGATGCATTTCAATGGAAAGCTGCTTCATAGTGACTAGTTTGAATGAGGTTCTCTGGCAGGTACTTCCATGTGTAGACTCCTTTTTTATGTAATTTCACTTCAGATACTTTCACATCAAGCACATATAAACTACTTGATGTTATAGTTGCTTTCCACAAAGAAAATATATTCTTGTAAAAGAATATCTACATTGATTAAGGTGTGTGTGTATGTATGTATATATGCATGCATTTGTTTGTTGCCGGAGGAATTCGAGATATGTATAAGTAAATTCACAAGTAAATGTGAAGAATGGCAAACAAAGAAATAGAGTGTAATGACCAGGCAAAGATTTGAACTTGGCTCAAGTGATTTAGTTTATAAAACACTGGTACAGCTTTTATATTATGAATAATGCATAAATAATCTTTTTGTAAGTTTCAATAAATAATGCATAAATATTGGAAAAGAAAAGTGAATAAATCATCTTTATGTACTTGCATAAATAATGTGTATGGAATAATAAATAATATTTTCAAAGAATATCGTATATATACTTGGAAGAAACAATGTGTAAATGTAACCTATGTAATAAAAAACTCATGTTGTGTTTCAGTCACTTATTATTACAATTGATGAATATGTCCTCTTCCATTTTACATCCTTGGAAACCCTTTTGATACACAAAGTTCTTAGTTAGGAGCAAGGTTTAGAAAGAAATTGCTTAAGGAGAAACATTTTCAAAAAGCCTGCACGTTAAGAAAAAAATATGCAAAATACATTTATTTTAAGAAATGTGCTACCAAAATGCATGCAGTTATTTTTGTGGATTTATTTTTATTTTATTTAGAAATAAAATAAAAAACTTTGGTTGAAAAACAATACAGAAAGTTGACAGATTTCTCTAAATCCATTTATAAGTAGTCAAATATTGTCAGTTCAGCTTATATTATAACTAAGATTTAAAAGCATGAAAACTGCTTTTCTAGATCTATTTTAATTAGAGATGGATGGATGGATGGATGGATGGATGGATGGATGGATGGATGGATGATAGATAAATAGATGGTTGGATGAATGGAAATAAATAAAGAGAAAGAAAGAAAGAAAGAAAGAAAGAAAGAAAGAAAGAAAGAAAGAAACATGTACTTCCTATTTTTCTTATTTAAGGGAAATTAAACGTCATTGTCTCCAAGCATCCCAAATGAAGAGTGTGGTGACTGCAAACCAGCAGCATACTTAATATTTCCTCTTGACCTTGACATGAGGTAAAGGGTAAATATGCAAAAATAGGAATAGTCCTGACTGGAATCAGACAAAATGAACAAAAAAGGCAGTATACTTTATCCTAATAGTAAGATAATTACTGTGCAAGGATAGACAATGTTTTAAATTATATGGGTATTGTTACAACAGTTTAATGTATTTACTTAAAAAAATTGTAGTCCTAAATAAAGCAAACCCATAACCATTTATTGGTTAAGCTAAACCCACCTATTCAGTGATCTGCCAGAATTCTGGACAAGATTTATGAGAAAAGGCATGAGTTCTGCCAATGGAAACCCACATAATTGTTTATGCTATAAAGAAAGGAGGCTATACTCGAATTCAGCTGTAAAGACTCTCCTGGGATGGAAAACACTTGTTTCCTGAATCAGTCCTCATGTATGTTTGCAAATACAGTTTGAAAGGAGCCTAACAACATAATCTGCAAATCCAAATATCAATCGCAGCTCAAAGCATTTAAGGCCAGAACAACATTTGCACATGATCAGTAAAACGCATTCCAGAAATTTCAATGCTTCAAAGGAGATTTGTCTAGCTAATACCCTACAGTGCAGACCGCAGGCATAAACTCAACATTATTTTAAAAGATTAGCAGAACACCACATTGTGTCGAGTCTATGTTGCAGAGTAGCACCCCTGGTGATAGTATCTGATCTATTCAATATGCTAATGCAATACAGAAGCTTCTACTTGCCTGTTATACTGATTCTTCTATTCAGCATTTTACCCACTGCCACAACTGTCATTATAACTAAGCTACAATTGGCATGCAACTCCTTCTACTTCTTCTCTGTAGGCTCTCATTAAAGGGTGTTAAAAACTCTTTGTGGGAACTTTCCATGATTAAATTACCAACCTTTTTACATTATGAATTCTTCAGTGAGACAGGATCTCATGACAAAGTGTTGATGTCAGGAAGAAAAAAAAAGCTGAATAAGTGCCTGCTTGTACACCAAGCTTCATAACTTAAAAAGTAGAATTTATTCTACGCAAACAACTATTTGTTACACATTCACAAATATAAAGAGAAAAGATGGTTTCTTTTATTAGGATCTTGCACTCCCAGTCCTACCAGTTCTTGATAAGATTAGCCCACTAAATATTTATGTTATGTTATTATTATATTATATTATATTATTATTATTTATTAGACTTCTATGCTACCCATCTCACTGAGATGACAACAAAGGTCCTTTATTGTCCTTTATTTAATCCATATTTTTTGGAGTATAAGAGACATCCTTTTCCCTCAAAAAAGAGGGTGAAAATCTGAGTGCCTCTTATACAGTGAATACAGCATTTTTTGATTCCTGAAACCTCTCTTCCTTCATCAAAATGGCAATGCATAGCCTTTTAGGAGGCTTTCAGATTGCTCCTGGGGCTGGGGAAGGCAGAAATAAGGGGAAAATGGGTAATTTTTGCTCAATTTTGCCCCCCCCAGCCCCCAGGAGCACTTTATAAGCCTCCTAAAGCTATACATGCCCCCCCCTTTTTTTGACAAAAATGGGCCCATTTTTGTGAAAAACAGCTCGGTTTTTTGCTCATTTTTGCCCAGGACTCTACAAGCCTCCTACAGGCTATACATGTCCTTTCTTGAAAAACAAATGGGGCTATTTTTGCAAAAAACAGGCCGTTTTTGAGAGGTCTGCAGAGTGCCAAAACTTTTTTTTATTTTTATTCAAAATCTTGGTACATCTTATACTCCAATGCATCTTATACTCTGAAAAAATATGGTAATTATATCAAAATATCAACTGATTCAAGGGAAAGTAACTTTGCAGGGGGAGGCTGTGGAAATTTTTGTATTTTACATCATATTTGGCATGCTTCTGTAAAAAGGCTGTGATATAGTGGGTTCCTATTCACAAAAATAGCTTTATTGGTGAAGAGGATGATCTTGATATAATAAGGAAATAGTAGGAGGCTTAGCCAACCACACAGGCAATCATCTATTTTTCAAAAACATGACCAAACTTTTTCCATTAGCTATCTTAATTTTTTTCTTCCTGGACATACTATATGAGGACATATTCAAACCATGCACATAAAAATATTTTATTCCCCAATATGGTAGAATGAACAAGAGTGTACTTCAGAATTAATGAGTAAAATATTCTCAACTGTGAACTCATCTTTGCTCATTTTGTTCACATCTTTTGCTTTTGGGTGTTGTCCATGCTTTTCCCTTTTAAAAATATTCACTTATTTTCCATTCCTACACTAAAATGGCCAGACATAAATCAATATTTTCCTTGCAACTAGTTACAGGACACTACACTTAATACAAATAAACATATTGGTTGTCACAATAAACACCAAATCCATAATTAACTCTGGATTGTAGATATCCAACAATATTCTGAGATTGCCTAAAGGGCTATGTTTGTGTATGGGGTATATGTGACAATATACACTTTAATATATGTGGTGATAATGACAGATCCTTTGTAACATGCTACTTTCCCATGCAATTATTTCAAAAATAAAGTAGAGAAATAACTTGAGGAGATCTACATTTAATTCTGCTGAGACCGAGGGACTATAATTAAAAAATGTACAACAGCTGAAATGTGAAAGGAGAATATTTGAAAAATCTCAGAGTAAACTATATAGTATAGTATAACTATAAACCCCCTCTTTCCCCAAAGCAGTTATAGACTAGATCACTATTTCTACTCAAGCTGAGTGTGAACCTGCTAGTAAAATACACTCATCTCCTTCCATTGTGTAATCAATACTATTGGTGGCTGAATATGATCAACCCTGTTTTTATCTATTACTAATGAAGCAATTATCACATTTGTTTAATATCACTACTAAAAAAACTGGAAGTACCAAGTCCCATAAATAGCTGCAACTTAATTTCCCCACCTCACCCCTGACATGATTTAATGATCTTTCTTCTGTGTGGGAAGCTTCCACTTTCAAATTAAAAGTGAAATTCCAATCCTATTAAAAATCTTTCCTTTAACTCACAGATATGTCCATGAGGAAATTAATGACAACTCTTTACACTGATATTCAATTCACATCAGTGTATTCAATTAAGTGAGTTACCTGAAGGTTTCCTCAGCTCAGCATCTCTGTCACATTTTCACTATAATACTGAATTATGAAAGAATAAAGTCATTCACAGGGAACATTATCTTCTTGTGTTGTTGTGAAGGCATCAGGTTCATATTGTAAAAGTCACCAAGAGGTTGTATGAAAATGTTACTGTGACAATATGTTCTGTGTGAAAGGTAGGAAAATGTACAACATGGAGCAAAGTTCTCCCTCAAGCAAAGGGTACTGTATGATCAGAGAAGTCACTTTAGAGTACATTAGTGATTAAAGAGCTATTCATGGCCATTTATCTAAGGAGCAAAGGGTCATTTATATCATTGCTACATTTATACTTATAGCCCCAACTTCCTTCACTAAGTGAAGAAATTGGAAAAAGGTCACTTTTCAAACTCTACTTAGGAGAAATGTTTGAGGAAGATTCTCAGCATCCTCAGCAGGTATAGTTGTCTAGGAATTGAGTCATGGCAACTGGACTGATCTTCTTGTTGGTTTGAGATGTTTTCTGCTCATCCAAGCAGCTTCCTCAATGTAAATGGTCTACTTAGCAGGTTTGCTAAACCAGGATCCTGGCTGATAGGAAATCTTTATTCAATTCAAGAGTGAGTCCTCTTGAGATTTTCTTACTCATTACTATTGATTAAGGTGAGACAATGAAGCTAGTATTAGATGTTGCTCTATTTTTCTCAGGTTTAAGTATTAAATATTAGTCATAATGAAAATGCCAAATATGACCACTTGGTTCCTTTAATTGGAATGGAAGATAAAGATTCTTCATAATCCTCATACTGATTAGGGCGTAGCCTTTCTTATACTATATCATGTTTTTGTGTAAAGAAAAATGATTTCAAAGGCTTCATATGAATACATTTAAGAACTACTAGATTTTTTAAAGGCATTTTCATTTTGTTTATTTAATTTCAATTTATTAATTAGTTCAATCACAATAATAACTTAGGTGGCTTTCAAAACATACATAATTAGGGTTAAAATAACAAGGCAAAATATATCAAGAAAATAATTTAAAAACTGCTATAACTCACATTAGGGAAACAATAATTGTCACCTTTATTTTGTTATTTCTTGTTTTAGCTCTCCCTGAGTACTAATGAAATAACAAAGATTTATGTTGATATGCAGAACACTTAAAAAAACAGTTGCACAGTTAAATCAGGGTGTGGAACTGGATTCTGAATTATGTCTATTTTATATGTATACATATTTTTATTGATGCCTGCAGATACTATAGTGGTGCATAACCAAGATGTAACAGGTTAAAGTACTGGACTTGAACCACTGAGATTCAGTCACTTTGGGCCAATCATTTTCTTTCACTTCAATTTCACAGAGAAGCTGTGGGAAGTTAAAATAAGAAAGATATCTTGCAAAGCTCCTTAGAAGAAAGTCGGTGAATATAAATATAATTCATTAATTAGATTTGATTACAAATGAAAATAATAAAAGCAGATAAGCAAATGCAATAGAACAGAAAAAATAAACAATAACAATGACTGTATAAGCAAAACAATTTCTAACTGATGGCACAACAGTTGCAATCAGTTATATTTCCACGAGAACAGAGATCAAGAAATTTCTTCAAGCAATGTATTTCCTCTTTCAGTGGAGAATAATGTCATTAAGAATAGGCTGCACACTCAATTCCTAATCACAGGGCCCCTGTCTTACCCAGATTCAGCTTGAATTTATTGAATTTCACCCAGCTCATTACTAACCCCTAACACTAGTCAAGCGCTTGGGCTACCTCATCTGCTTCAGATGACAAAAGAAATGAATTTCTTCACCTTATTGATGGCACCTCACTCCAAATTCTCTGATGACCTCACCTAGTGCCATCACACAGATGTAGAACTATAGGTAGGTGCTGCATCTCAAATGTTATGTGTCTGAGCAAAATTCCCCCAATGTCACTTTCTGAGTCTAAAAGCTATTCACACTAGTGATTTATAGCACCATCCAGCCATCGCTGTAGCGATATAAAGCCTGTCCACATTAGTGATATATCACCACAGCAATGACTGGCTAATGCTATAAATTGCCAGCATGGATAGCCTCTGACCCTGTAGGCAGAGTGGAATCACTGTATCACCATGTTTCTGACATCCAACCCAAAGAATCAATCCAGTAAGATACTATGCAGGATGACATCAAAGGCTGCAAGGAGATGAAGCAGAAACACGGAATTGTGCTCTCTCTTCTTCCATATAGCAAAGTTAGATGCAGCTAATTATTTATCTTATTAGAAAGCAAACTAGAGTGGTTTTTTAAAAATTTTTAATCAAAAAGCCATATACTAAATAAATAGGATTATAGTAGCCATTTATACCTATACAGTACTGACATAGTAACATCTAATTCTACAAAAGGCTTCTGAAAGCCAGAGTGATAGGTAACCATGAATATTAAAGAGCGATTTGGGACTGCAACTTAAAGCAGACAATTGAACTGGGACTGCAAATTCAGCTTGACATCTCAGCCTTTTTCTTACACTTCTGGGCATAAAATAAACAAAGCAGTAGACAGCCAAGCTTCTCTGCTTTGCTATTCAGGCTGCTCATTGATTGGCATATCTTCTTTACTTATTTGTTAGATTTCAGTCCTATATTCCTTTTAGGACCTCAAAGGAAAAAATGTGTAAATATTGATCCCTATATCACATTTAAAAAATATAATATTGTCTGATAACTCCTGTATGAGATCAATATATATATAAACATATCCTGGTTGAAAGAAAACACACATGCTCTGTGAATCATGTCCTACCCTTAGAGGAACAGTAGCCCTGGACAAAATACAAAAAAAGCTGAACATCCATTCTAAGGAATTTGAGAACAACCTTAAAGAAGTAGTAATGGAAGAACTGCAGCAGAATCAAGGCTGGAAGCAAAGAAAAAAATTGAGCCACAAGGTTTATTTTTATAAGTCTTTATGACACACATTATTTATAGATTCAAGGCTTTTGTAAGTTCAACATTCATATCAAGATATACAGCTGTGCAGTTTTTTGTCTAAATTATACACAAGCCTCACAAATCCAAATTTATTGCTTTTAAAATAATAACCAAAAAAAGAACAACAACACAAAGATACATACATTCTAAAAGCACTTAAAAATAAGTGAAAAAATACCAGAAAAATAAACTAAAATGTATAGTATACAGTTTACTATATGTATATAATTGTGTGTGTGTTTGTGTGTGTGTATAAAAATAATACAGGCAAACTACAGGAAAGAGAGAGAGAGAGAAAGAGAGACAGAGACAGAGACAGAGACACAGAGAGAGACAGAGAGACAGACAGAGACAGAGACAGAGATAGAGAGAGAATCCAATACAAACATTGTTAAAGTGTCTATATATACTGTAGAACATAGCACATAGAATAATAGGGTTAGAAGCAGAGGTGGTACTCAGCTGGTTCTCTCCAGCTTGGGCGAACTGGTAGCTGTGGCTGCAGTAGGCTCCGCCCACCCACCCCGATGTAATGTGTGAGCACTGCTCATGCACAGAAGGCATGCACATGTGCTCACATTTGAGAACCAGTAGGGTAAGTGAATCCTACTGCTGGTTAGAAGGAAACTTGGAGGTCTTCTAGCCTGCTCAAATATGAGACCCTATACCATTCCAAACAAGTGGCAGTCCAGCCTCTTTCTTGGCATAGATATGACCTCATTATCCTCTTTTATCTTGTCTCACTCAACTAAATTGTCCAAATCTTGAAAAGTAATATATTTTTCCCTTTTTATTTTTAAATAATAAACATTTTGTCTGTTAGTTTAAATGGAATATGATTCAGTTTTCCTTTACCTAAATTTACCTTTCTATAACAAAGTTAGTATAAAGAGACAAGCTGAATGTAGCTCAGATCTAATAGTCTTCTCATTTTTCTTGTCCCCCATCCACTTCTTCTAATTCAACAACTATTTCAGAAGGATGCCAACAAGATATATCCCATATTTTTAATTTATTGCCTTGAGAAAGTTTACTGAAAAGCCAGAAGTTCAGCAAGTTCATTCTTTTAAAAGGCTTCTTCTAATTTGAAAATCTGTCAGACTACACCATGTCATATCTCAGCTTGTAGTAGAGGCAGTTTAATAATGTGCCACCTTCATGCAAATGAGCTCCTAATTAATTAAACACTATTCATCTGGGGACAGATTCATTTGAATAAAATTTGGGGAGTTGGGTTGACAAGGTTTTATCAAGATCTGATATTTTATTTTCCCCATGAGTCTGTTGTTTCCAGAAATGCTTTTTCTCAGCCTGATGCTTTTGGGATATTCTGGGATATAGTCCTCATTTTCTGCAGCCCCAGGGAAAATATCTGGAAGATGACATATGACTGAAGACAAGATATAATGGATTGACTACAAGTGATAAGAGTTTGATTCAGCTCTTTTGTTTTAACTTTCGGCAATCATTTAATTTGCCTCTACAAAATAGCAGAGGCAATTAGAAAAAGTACAATTTTGAAAGCAATCACGGCTTGAAGTATATGCATAGAATTGGTTGGGTTCATCACTTAAAATAGATGTCAGGCCTGGAAGCCATTTTGGGTATTGGATCTTCAGGCCTGCCACATTTAGTGTTGTGGGAAACTGGGATAGGGGAATGGATGGCGCTGGGGAGATATATAGTCATAATAACATTCCTTTCTCCAAGAGACAAGGAGCAACCAGAAGGGTGTTACTGGGATGCATCTCCAGTTGGGACGGTGCATTGATTGGATCATGTGATGGGCATGTGGATGCTGGACAGGGACTTGGACTTTCTTTGGATGGGGAAGACCTGAAAACTTTCAGATTCAGATTTTCAAGATGTGCCTATATGACATCTCTAATAAAATAGAACTTTGAGGAACTTCAAGCCTCAAAGTCTTCTTTTGTTGGGGATGTTACTTGGAACCCTGACAATAAGCCAAGTAACAAACTGTCATTGGGTTTACATATCACACTGAGTTATAATCATACTTTTGTCTCTTATTCCCTATGAGAGAAAAGAAGGAAGAGAGAGACAGAAAGAACACTATATGGTCCTATGACTCATCCCAGAGAGTTTATCAGTTTAAGAGATTGGCAGGGCTAAGTAGCTTCATTAACCTCAAGAAGGATGCTTATGAGGATAGGAACTTGTGGTTGCATCACTCTTGGCAGTATGATTCAAAAGAAAATAATTAAACTAACAGAAATTTGCAAAAAGAAAGATGGCAAATAGGAATTTGCATTAGTGAAGCATGTTAACTCATATGGTAATTTTTTTTAAAAAAATATCAAACCATGAAGAAAGTAATAGCAAAAAAAACCTTGTTTGTAACATTTAAACAATTGCATTTCACTTGATAAGACACAAGTCTTACCAGGCAGGTCTGTAATCACTGGAAAAGATATCTAATTTTCACAGATAGACTTTCAGAATACACTGTTATGATATCCAGAGAAAGTTGTCTAGCAAAACAACATTGAATAATGAGAAGAATGTAAAAAAAAAGTGAATATGGACTTCCAGAGTCAAAAGAAAAAGAATAGAGGATACTATCTCAATTAAGAAAGTCAACAAATAAAAGAAAGTAATAGGAAAAGAAAAAAAAACCTAAAGATTAAAAAAAAACTTGAGAAATCAGGGGAATATGTACAGGTAAGATGGAAACTTTCAAGAGCAATCAGAGATCTAGTAGAAGCAAATCAGATAAAAAATAAAAAGACTATATTAAAATCTTTTTACAAACAGAATTTCAGAGTGACAGAAACATTTTGAAAGGTAGAGAACCAATATAGTGAGGTACAACAGTCAACAGAACAGCTGTCAAATAGGGAAGGACCAGGTGCAGATGAAATATTCACTGAACTATTTAAAGCTGCAAGACAAGAGACAATTAGAGTGCTAACAGTTCAGTGTCAATAAACGTGGAGCAAGACTGTGAAGCATTGAGATTGGAAAAGATCTGTGCATAGTACATCTGTACCAAAAGAGGATAATTGCTAATGCTGTAGAATGTGGACCTTATTGAATCAACACACAATTCCTGAGGAAAACAAAGTTTTACATAAATCTTATACTGAAGAATAGAAACAAACTTCCAACTGAAAAATCAGGTTACATAAAAGGCAGCAGGACACAAAATTAAAAGTAGTATAATTAAGGGGGCGGAAATAATGTAAGATTTACTTTTGACAATAGCAGGATCGTGCTAGAATGTGTAACATACTAAGTCTGTCAGAATATCTAGCGTACTTCTAGCTTGAATAATCTTTACAGTTAATATGTTTATCTGAGAACCAAATGTGATTCATAGGAGGGAAAGGATGGATTTTGTTCCCATAGCAGATTAATTTATAAAGTATTGAGAATGTCGGAACTGGAGGTAATGACTCCAAAATCAAATATGAGGAAAAGTCAACATGCTCAATAAACTACAACTAATAACAAAGAAATGAAGCTAGTAATAGGTTTGGCTTTTGTTTGCTTTGAGCTTTTTTAGAGGAAGAATATTTAAGAAACATGGAAAAGTAATGGCAAAATAAATGGGGAAGAAAAGTACTAATAAGCTTACATAAGCTTTTTGAAGTATGATCAATATTTCAATAACAATCAATACAAAAACCATTAACAACTTTTTTCCCAGTGACGTTGTTCCTAAGTTAGATCAGTTAGAATCTCATTGCTGTTTTGGATTACTGTGTTTCCCCGAAAATAAGACCGGGTCTTATTTTCTTTTGACCCACGAAATATGGCCTTGGTCTTATTATCAGGTGTGTCTTATTAATTTGGGAGTGAAGGAAGTGGCAAGTGTGGGACTGCATGTCCCATCGCCCCTGTTGCCTTCCCTCTCTGTTCTTTGCACTGGCTAAGTGGATGGCTGGCGCTGCCCTGATGTGTCCCGCCACCACCCTGCGTCAGGTTGAGCTTTCTTTGCGGGGGAGACAATTTGGGGAGTGAGAGATTTAGGAAGCCTTTAGGTGCAGCCACTTCTGCAGTAGGATACTCGAGCCGGCCTTCCGAAGGGTACTGTAGCAGCAGCTTTCCACAATTTTTTTACCCTTATTTTGTCCTGATCTACGTGCCTCACTGGGCCACATGGGTCAGAACGAAATAATGATTTAAAAAATGTGGGTAGCTACTGCTACAGTACCCTTTGGAAGATCGGTGCGAGGCACATGGGATGCATCGCTTGGCCCCTTGCTGATTTTGTGGCCGCAATCAATGGCAAAAGCAGCCACACTTGCTGAAGGCTGCAGCTTGAGCAGCACCCACAAATCAGCTGTTTTGTGAATGGCAGTCAGAGCGGCGGCTCAGCTCGCCAATTAAGAAGCCAGAAGCGCTGAGGGGCCTGGGAAGGGAAGGACTTCCTCATGTACTGGGCACACCACCCTTTTACCAGGGCATACTTTCAGGAGAGGGCGTATATTTACACCCACCCCAAAAATCAGGCATGGCCTTATTATCAGGACATGTCGTATTTTCAGAGAAACACGGTAGATAGACAAAAACTTCGGGCATAGGTTTTAAGTAGGTGAACTAAAAAAAATGACTATGCTTAACAACATTGAGAGAAACATACTGATACTAAGCCTTATTGTGAAAATATTTTTTCTATCCCTATCCTCAGATGGCCTTAGCATAATACAGTTTATGGCTTTTTGATAATCTTTGCATATATGTAGTGTCAGCAAATATTATACAAAGAACCTCAGAAAGGCATCATTTTACTTCAGGATTCCCAGTTTTAAACCTAGAAGTCTTTACAGAAATGTTTCAAGTATTGCCCATTCATGCTTTCCCAAGCCTATTGACATGAAAAATATCCCGACCTTCAGTCAGTGTCATTTTTTTCTCCGAGAAGATCATTGATTCACAATAAGAGGTTTCACAGTTGAAAAGACAGCATTACAGCTTGAACTAACTCAGTTTGGTTGAATGGTTAGGCAACATGGAATAAATCACTGTTCTCTGTACTGCTTGACAAAAGATCATGTATGAATTCTTTGCTTGAGCCAGTACATTTCCATGGGATATTAAAGCCAAGTTAGCATCAAGCGTCAAAATCTAATTTGGAAGAAAGATATTTTCTTATTAGAAGTGTTTTGTTCCATACCCAAAACTTCCTTGGAAAGATGCAATCAAAAATTATGATGTACAGTACTACCAATACATCCTTGATGCTGGGATTTCATATAATGAATTAAGCATCAAATCAGAAAGGGGGGAAATATATCCTAATCTATTGTTAAAAATCTGTAGGATACATAGATTTCACTATTGTGTACCTATAAAGTAAGTGTATTATTGTTGTTGGTCACATAGGCAGCCAGATGTTTAGACTGGATTTGTCATTTTTATCTTGAGTCCTTTCCAAAGATTCAGGGATAAACAGATGTTGTTTGATGGTATTGTTGCAGGATGTAAGCTTTTCTAAGTAAAGCTGCCTTTTGATGGTGCTTTTGTCAATTCCGATGATGGTGATTTTGCCAATGCTGATGATTATTATTAGATTCAATCACTAGAGAACTGTTTGAAATGTTAAATTCAAATGTCTTATTTGCTTCTTGAAAAGAATGCAAGTGGTAATTGCTAATACAGCCAAACCTCCTGTTGTGAAGGATCTAAATTAAAAGGTAGCAGCTGGAAATGTTATTAATATAATTATAAGTAATATTTGCTCAGAGGTTTTCTGTAATTGATCATTACCTAATGTTGAACACTCTATCTGAAAAATCTCTTGGTGAATTAGCAGAAAAAAAATGTTTCACATTATTTTGTATATCTTCATCTTGCATCAGATTTATAAAGGATATGTCAAATGTCTCCTGGGATTTTTTTTTCCAATTCAAAGTCTAAAGGAACTGTAATAGAAACAGTTTTGCATTACCCAAAGTTCTTCTGCAAGTGAATCACAATGAATAGCATCATCACATTGGCTGCTGAAGAAAATCAAGTTAGCCACAGTAACTTGGCTTTGCTGAAGGAACTTTTTGTTTTCTATTCTAAACATGTATGGGTTTTTTTTGTTTTGTTTTGTTTTGGCTGTGGACAAAGATAGATATAAGTCTTACAAATATATTACATAATTGCATTCAAATTAAATAAGATACTTTAACCTGAATAAGAAATTAATTCCTCTTTCCCAATTGCATTTTGTATCAAGCCTCCAACTGCAACTTGTGATGAAGAATATCAGTTGTGGAAACAAATATGCTACCATTTTTACCACTTTTGCAGTTAGTATAGCTTCAGCATAAAAAATAATATTTGGATATAATATATTACAAGCACTACAACATAGCGACTTGGATACACAAAATAGCACATTTTTTTTTTAGATTAGATATGATACTTCTCATCTCTCAAGAAAGTACAGAATAATAGAGTAGAAAAGGACATTGGAAATCTTCTAGTCCAAATGGCTGTCCAATCTCTTCTTAAAAACCTCCAATGATGGAACACAGACAACTTCTGGAGGCAAGCAGTTCTACGGAATAATTGTTCTCACTGACAGGAAATTTCTCCTTAATTGTAGGTTATATCTCTCTTTGTTAAGCATCTTGTCTTGCTCCCCGGTGCTTTGGGGAAGAGGTTGATCCCTTCTTCTCTAGGACAGTGCATCAAATATTGGAAGACTACTGTCATGTTATCTCCTATTACTAGATGTAAAGTGGTGGCTTTAGATATAATGTGGTTAGGATGATGGTATGATGATTGTAGGCTCATGTTCAAGACCCAGTTGCTGTTGCAGGATGGGGTGAGTACTATCACTCGCTACAGCTCCTGTTGACCTAGAGTTTGAAAGTGGGTGACTGTGAGTGGATAGATGGGTACCATTTCAGGTGGGAAGTTTAACAGAGACTTGAAAGAACATCCCAACTGTGTGTCCTCCAGACAGTAGTGATATCACTAGCTAATCCTTTCAACCCAGAAGTGCTTTGGTGCTTCCAACATGACTGTAGTACCCATAGTATTTCTCTTTATTAAACTAAACATTCCCCGTTCCTACAAACATTCATCGTATGGTTTATCTTTAAGCAGAGCAACATCTTACATATTCACGAAAACAATTGTTTCCTATAATACTGCAGTATTTTTCAACCTCAACAATTTTAACAACTATGGACTTCAACTCCCAAAATTCCTTAGCCATCTCAGTTGTTGAGGCTTAACAACATTGCTGTGAAATCTTAGTGAAAAATCTGTTCCACGTTTTCTAGATAACAGAGAACTGAAACACTGGAGATATGAAGAGGGAAGGTGCTTCTAACATCATATTAGCAAGTCTTTAAATGAAGTGTAGTGGGATTACCCTGCAACTGTGGGAGATAGGTAAAGGATCTTGGGAGAAGGTGCAGTTATTTTAAGGGTTTTTCAAAAGGTTCTATGGGAGTACCAACATGCACTGAAGCACTTTTACCCTTTATTCAAAGTCCTGAATTGCCAAAATAGCAAACAAGACTGAATTCAGACATAGTACATATCTTTTAAATTTGCCTTCTTCAACCTGGTGCCCTCCATTAATACTGGGTTGGACGATCCCAGCTAACATGATTATTAGAAGGCATCTGATTGATAAGGTTGCTTTATGATCTGCCATAAAATCAATGGGAATAATGTAAGAACAGAACAGAACACAGGAGCACAGAAGTAAAAGAAGAAAATTATTACATTGACTTCCTTCTGTTCCTGCAATTCTTGAGTGAAAGATGAGGCCAGGTTCAAAACTTCCTCACAGGGAATAACAAAGTGATACCTGATAGATTTTCTGCTTGTGATTCCAAGACAGTGACACTCCCTGAGTGGTTAGATTTTAATAGCATTTTTACCAGCATATAGGAATTATATGAAGCTTTTAGGTAATCCACACAATTTCGAACAAGAAGAAACAATACAGTAGCCTCATAAAATTCTCTTTGTGAGAAGAAAAAAAAAGTCCAATGTTTGCTTGTCTAAAGAATGTATGAACCTTCTATTATTCTGGCCCATCTTAATTCGTGTTAAAATTAAAATATGACATAGGGTTAAGGTTAGGCTCACCCTTTTGTCAAACTAATTGTGCTCAGCAACTCTATCAACAAAGTTGTTCTTACATTTTTTCTTTCCTCCTGCTTTATTCTCCCTTAGAAAGATCTTATCAGTTTCATCTATTTTCTTATTCTTGATATGAATCTAATTAGTATAGTCTGATCCTGCTCACGAGTCCAAATTCATGATCAAGGTATGTTTTTGTGTAATCAAATGCAGAAGAGAACAATCTTGTATTTAAGTAATAATAGTGAAAGGAATTTCAAGAGTGCAGTTCTCTCCTTTTCCATCTAGAACATGGGAAAGGAGTATTATTTGTAATATGGTCACCTCACTGATCAACTAAGAAAGTGTGCAAACATGATCTGTTTCCGCATAACCTCCTGATTGTTATTTTCATTCAATTTTCATGTAATTAAGTAGAAATCTCTAATCCAGCATAATTATCTGACTCTTTGCCAACATTAGGCAGAAATGCACTGTTTTAATAATGTTTCATATGTAGCTAGCTAGGAAATAAAAGTGTGCAGTTCAAGAATTTAACAAAGAAACAACTCCTATTTGTCCTCTGCCTTTTCCTGTTATCTTTATAGGCTGTTTTTTTTTCCAAATTAGCACTGAATGATTTCTCAAGTGTAGTAGGCTGAAATCTCACAAAGTATTATTGTCTATTATTTGTCTTATCCACAAAAAAGGTTGCAGTTTCTTTTATTTTGGGAAGCAAATAAATAAATAAACCTGGCAGACAAATTCAAAGGAAATGTTTTGGGTATGGGCAACTTTTTCCCCCTCCATCTTCACTTCAAACTTTGATAATTAACTTTTTCACACACCAGTTTTCTCAGGCCAAGCTTTTTCCCTTGAAACATATCTGTCTACAGCTGGATCAAGAATGTACACTTATGTCTGTGCATAAAAATGGCCTGGTTCCCAGAGTATCGGAGCTTAAGCTGCTCTGATTGATTTTAGAGGAGAAAGTGACAGATGCTCAACACTTTAGAGAATGTAGCCATTTTAACGGGAAGCCCAGCTGTGAATTCCAGAATTCCGAGGGGCTTTTTTGTTTGGTTTTGCTTTTATTAATAAGAGACAGGTTTGAAAAAATGTCAGGCTGAATGAAAAGAAAGTGTAATTACATCATTGTATTCCCATGCAAAATATTGTATATGCTTTTCCATGGAGTAAAGAATACAAACAAAGATGAGGGGGGAAAACAGGGGGACACATTTCATAAGTTTAAACAAAGCATGTCAGCTAATCATGTATCTAATAAGAAGATTCCTTATAATTTCTTTTATAGCTTATACTGATAAAATATTATACAGAGAGGTGAGATGAGGAAAGTTCATGAGAAGTGTTCTATAAATCAGATTTTGAAGGAAAAATACCATTCCATCTGTCATAATTGGTATTCAGGAGCCCATACAATTTTAAAAATTATTGGGCCGGAATGGATTTTATGATCACTTTGTTTCCTGCTCTAAGCAGCCTCATCCATATTTAACACCTCCAAGCAGCTTATTTTGCTTCATATAGATTAGAATGTGTCACAATGTAGCAATTAGGTGACACTTAATAGAACTTAATCCTGTACAATTTTAAATGGCTGATTTAACCGGATATCTCTTCAATGGGTAACATTTTAAAATAATAATTATAGATTGGTGAAATACTCCAGAACCTCTGCCTCTTTGTGCTGGTGAAAACATACCAATACAGTGCACTGTCATTTATTTATTTTAAAAAACTTATATAGCAACCCATATTGTCAAACAATCCAGTGTGTGCATGTGTGTGTGTGCACATGCGCACAAAGCAGTAAAAAACAATGAAATCTCCAAACCATAAACCAAAAATCAGTAAAAAATACTCTAAAAACTCATGGCGCTCCTATACCAGAGGTGGTATTCAGAGGGTTATTACCAGTTCTGGAGAACCAGTAGTGGAAATTTTGAGTAATTCAGAGAACCAGTAAATACTACCTCTGACTGGCCCCGCCCCCATCTATTCTCTGTCTCCCGAGTCCCAGCTGATCTGGAGGAAATAGTAACCTTCCCCTGGAGTGGGGAGGGAATGGAGATTTTACAGTATCCTTCCCCTGCCATGTCCACCAAGCCATGCCATAGAACCAGTAGCAAATTTTTTTGAATCCCTCCGCTGTGTTATATATCTACATCTTGCTGGATGCCAGCATGAGTGATGAAACCTTCTTTAGAGTGAATTCCCTAGAAAGTTCAATAAAGGTATTTCAACGACTTTCTTTGGTGCATGTGCATACAGGCATCACTCATTTGCTTTGCTAACATTTCAGGGGAATCTTTCTGTTCACAAATACACATGTGCAAATTGTCAAGGGGTGTATTTGAAGCAGCCACAACACTCCTTTCAGGACAAAATGACTAAGGGTGCTTTATTTATGCTAAGTTCTTTCATAAAGGATTGTTGTATGTACCATTGTTGCCTCTTGCAACTGTTTATTAGTCATGCCATTGCTGTGCTGTAATGCAACTGAAACAAACTCCCAAGTATCTAACTATTATATTATTCAAATGTGTTCAAATTACAACTTGCAGGATTCTCAACCAACATGGGGGAAAAAATCAAACCATAAGAATAGGACAGAGATGGGAAAAACATTATGTAAACTAAAAGGGATGTACATGCCAATTATGTGGTTGTAAAATATACCAGTGAAACTAGACATTAGGAGTAAAAGAATGGGACTAAAAGAATTGAACCCTAGAAATCAATATCTAGAATTCCAGAAAGCAAAGTACACAAAGAATTAACACAAGACAATAGAACACTTTTCTCCACATATATTTGATTGAAAGTGTTCTGAACTTCATAGCATTAAATCTTTGTCTTCAGCCTATTGCTCAATATCAAGAGAGACTGTGGATATCTATAGAATATTTATGTAATGTTGCTTTATAGGAGTATCTACAAAGTAATACAGCTTAATACAGTAATACAATAATAAACCCAATTCCTAGGAATAAGGTTGGGGGAAATATCCATGGATATTAAAGCAAATCAGTCTAATTTGCACTGTAGTAATTTATGAATTATGAGATTTATTTATCTTTTTTACACTTTTCTAAATTTTGTGATATGTTCTTTGTTCAAAATTAAATACAAATATGCATATTAAAATGTGTAAAAAGACACATTTTATGCATTAAAGAATCATAGACATGTGGAAATTGAATGAGTGCAACTGAACAGATGCAAAACTCATAAGGCTGAGCTGCCTTACAATCAGGAATAAGAAATTTTGCCCCACCCTTTCCCCAAACTCAGTAACAACATTCAGAGACAGTCAACCTGGAAGGACACTTACTACAACACCTCTACAGAGCTCCCCACCCACTTTGGAAAAGCCTAGGTTGGCCAAATCAATATCATTAATCTTTTCCCCAAAGGTCCTCAGTCATCCAAAAATTATGCAGTTATCAATCCATGACAGCTTGCAAAGGTAGCTTGCAAATATGACTTTAGGACAAGATGTGATGTTGCCAAAACAACTCTCAGAGAAGAGTAATTTCAAAGCACTAAAAGGGCTTTGAACTGGATCTTTTCAGAGAGCCATAAAATATCATGGGAAAAGTGATGACATAGATTTTGATTCTCTTCCAATGACTTCAGATGGTATAACTGTGGGAAGTGGAGCAGAATACTGTTAAACCTGCTGCTTTACCTTAATATTCAAATTCCTTTTCCCTAAATACACAGTGTGTAAATTAATCTCAGTGACCCATTCTTTTATAAGCAAGAACTCTCAAACAGACTCCTTTTGTAAACTTTGTTCTTAATGCTGATTTCTGGCCCTTTCTGAAAATGAAAAAAAGTGTTTATTTAAGATACAGTAGGTCCACATTCAAGCTTTTGGGCCTAAAAAATTCTCCTGAAAATGATTGTTCAGTTTCTCCTTATTGCCAGTCCAGAACTTGCTCTATTCCAAAGTGGATACTAATAATAAATTGTATAAAATGCTCTTTTTTTTCACATAGAAGTTTGACTTACAGTAGCAAACTACCAGCTGATACCCATCACTGCACAAGATGAGCCAGTCTTCCACCTCAGTGTTCATATTTCTCACACTCGGGAAGCAGCAAGAAACAAGACATTGATTATAGCCTTCTGGCTTGATGACAGAACTTCAATAATAGTAGTGTTAGCTTGCAACAACAAATATGTAACAACTCCCTCTGTACCCTCAATGAACCAGAAAAAAATGTCCAATATGTTGTCCCAAAGGAGTTTAGGCAGATCAGCTTGTAAGGCAAATGCCCCAAATCTGCAGTTTTGAAGCTTAGATAACATCAGGGGTGTTTAGTTCCCCTTGTCTTGCACTCTTTAGACAACAGCAATTTAGGACTATGTGCCTACAAGGCATAAAAGTTATTTGATCTGTGCAAATATTGAATCCCAGATCAATATAGAACACTTTAGAGAGATTCCATGTTTCTCCAAAGTGAAATGGGATTCTCTCCCAAGTGTCTGTAACTGAATGGCTATTCTCCTGAGACCTCATAAGCAATTTGGCACTTCAAAAATACACTGTTTCGTGCCCCCTACTAACAGTGATCAAGCCCTGTTCACATGACTCATCCATGAATTGCACAATATAGCAATTCTATAGCTACAGTTTAGTATTCCTGGGAATAGCCTCAGTACTATTCATTTATGCAGTGCAATCAGTACATTATGCCTTATAAACAAATAAAATGAAAACCTCAACAATTGTAACTCGAGAGTGGCTTCTTCTTTGTTTCAAAATTGAGATATGTTTTTAATTTGAATGCTTTCATGTGATTTGCATACATATCCAGCTGCGTATGTTCCCTGGTAGGTATATAATTTGAATGTCCCATGGAAAGGACAGTAGACAAGAGGTGGGTTGCTCCCGGTTTGGCCCGGTTCAGCTGAACTGGTAGTAGAATTCAGGCCTGGGTCACAGAACCGGCAGCGACCCAGGAGTGCCACGCTCCTGAACCGGTTCCCTTGCCGCCACTGGGCAGCCGCCAGTTTGGTTTTTAGTGACTGCGTGTGAGTTCACTATAAATTGTTCTGCGCATGGGTGAAGAACAATTTACATTGAACAGAGCATGCACACGCAGCATACGTTGCATGCACATTGTGAATCGGTAGTAAAACTGGGAGCAACCCACCCCTGCAGTAGACCTTCTGTAATGGGGCAACTTTAATGGAGAGAAACAAATACATTATTTGTGTAGCTGCTAACAACACAGTTCTGTGCATCTCCACTCAAAAATGAATCCCAGGACCTTAATTAGGGCTTTCTCTTACAAGTGGCACAGAGTTGCAACTTCAGACATCTTTCCCACTACTCAAAAGAACAGCAAATCAGCATTCTGCCTGGCTGCTTCTGATGATCAAAGGTAGAAGTATAGCAGCATAATTCTATGAAGAAAAATGTTGTTTCAACCATCTTTGAGAGTCGCTTTATTTTTAAATCTAATGCCATCTGGAGACATTCATAAGAACCAGGGATGGAAAGTATCTTAAGCTTCTTAATAGGACTCAGATTTTAAAAGACTTTTCTCTTTCTCAAACAACTTTGTGCTGCTTTACGTTTTGCTTGAAGTGTAGTTAGTGAACTTTACAGTTTGGCATATCTTTAAACCATAGGTGACAAATAAAACTATCTCACAATTCTCTCCCTCCCTCTTTAAACAGAAAATAAAACAGAATTAAGTTTCCTCTAGCTTATTGCTAATTTCTACAAGGCAGCTCTGACAATTAAGTTTTGCAAAATTTGTGAATTATATTCAGTTTCAAAACAGTGGGTGTTCAAAACTAGATACCTTACCACAAAGAAAATCTCTTTTATAAGTAAATATGACTCTTTTAATCTCTTACTGCTTATCTTGTTTTAGAAGTATAAATCTGTCTAAGGTGTAAAGGGAAGACTTTGCTTTTTACTGGATTTAGGTGGGGAGGGGGGAGAAAGAAAACAAATGAAATTTGCTCTAGAGTAAGCAGGAATCTTTCCAGGAACCTTGGATATTCCAAGGATAGAAATATAAGGAAACATACAATCGAGTCCTTCTTTCCATTCTGCCATTTTTTCTTTCCTTAACCACAAGTTTCATGTTAAACCTAAACACATGATGATGATTGGTTGGAGGGAAGGGGGTGTTGAATTGCTAACACACACCAGTTGGGATATCAAATTGACATGATGTGATTGCAGTAGAGTGCAGTAGACTTCTTTCAAAAGGCTTTTTTTTTGTCTCTGCAGTTTTTGTAATTTTAACTGAACTGCTGAGAAACCACTGCCAGCAAAACAACCACTATAAAATACCAGTGTAACCCAAGCTTCTTTCTTAATGGTGGGTGGTCTCTTTGCTTCATTGCTTCAGCACCATTCAGGATTGTTACTAAACCAAATCTTATTTTTCATGTTTTGTTAAAAAAGACACACAGTTTTAAAATCTAGTTTTCTAATTAAAAAAAAAACTTGCTCGGTAAGAAGAGGACACATTCCTTCTGTTACTTCTAAATTCAAAGGGTTTGGTTTCAGATTGGTCAAAAAAACTTAGCTCCAAGGCAGGTCTAAGGTGAAATGATAAAGCTCATATAACTGGCTTTGACCTCTCTCCAGCATATTGCACAGCTACTTGGCAGGTGATAAAGTAGCAAGCACACTCAAATCAGTTCAATAATTTTTCAACACTCCTTTTACAACATCTTGAGGATGGTGGAGATGCCTCAAATGCACAACCAGGAGTTGACATGCTTGATTTATGAGCCAAGTGGAGCTGTATCTAAAGTCAAGTCCTGGGGACGGCAAAACAACAGAATGTGGCTGCTTTTCAAATCACACTTCAAAAGCCATAAGGTTAGCGGCTGCCACACAACTATCTTGACATGCGACTATTTAAACATTAAATAGCTAGCAGTTGCTGAAAAGGGGAGAGTGTGGCTGATAAAGCCTCTTCTTGACAGCTCCATCTCAGTGTAAGTACTTGCTTGATCTGTAAAGATACCTGGCGATAGAAAATGGTGAGCCAATGTCAATCACTTTTTTAATTATAGGTCACAGAACGTTGGAGCTAATATAACAGAAATTTTACAGATAGAACTGAGCTTGCATATACTATATATTGTTTATTCATCTTGTTTTTTAAATTTTACTCATTCAATATTGCTTATCAGGTTTTTTCAGCTCACTTATTTTTCTCCTCATGTGTTAAATCAAGTTAACTGAACAAATCAGTTTCACAACAGTTCTAAAATGTAATGAAACATGGTGCCTCCCAAATTTATTAACTGGAAGATCATGAAGCCAAACATTATCCAACTTTCTTTTGCCATTGAAAGAATATTAGATTCTAAAAGAAAAGGGAAAAATATGAAGTTGCACACTGCATAAATTCCTAAGAAATCTTTAAAGCAGGAGGACATAGAGAAAGCAGATATTATTACACTTTTCAATCCATTAAAATGTGAGAAGACCCCAGGCATGTCTTCCCCACTTAATATCTGACTGTGATCTACTTTCAGACACCATCTCAGAATTTCCAATCAAGGTGTTGTTGCCAACCATTTCACTCTATTTAGTTGTTATACTGGAAATACCAATGTGCACATAAGATCAATTTAGCTATATTGTTTTGCAGAGCATTCTCATTTGGACACTTTGAGCGAAGCAAAGCACGTCTTTGAGATTTTAAAGAATCCTAATGTCTTATGTAAGATACTTTCCATTGTCTTTATAAATGGCTTCTTTAGGATTGTGATCTTCAGCAAATCTTTTTCTAAACTATTTTTCTCACCAGATAATCAGATCCACTGTCTCTTGGTTCATTCATCAGTCATTCACATTTCTCCCTATCAAGTACCATTTATTATATATTTCTAAATTTAGGTATGGATTAAATCTCTTTTGTATTTCCATATCATAAAATGAATAACACATAATTTTACATTTCTAATGTTTTAGCAAAAATCAACACTCATGCTTCTAGGTTTTTAAAAAAGGATTATTAATTAAAGAAAAGACTTTGTCCAGCTTTGTTTCTAGGTGGAAACCACTTTGGGACATTTTATTAGAAACCGAAAGAAATGCCAAATTAATTTTGGAATTTGACAATTAGAATTATTTATGATTGTAGAAATGCTATGTAATATTAAATTTTAGATGAAAATGTTAATTTTATATTTTTAATTGTATCAAATAAAGTTGGAAATTATTTTTTGCACCTTCTCTTTCCCTAATTTTTTATTCCTTTTTATTTCTGCTTTTTTATATTTTATCCTTTGCAGAAATTTAATTAAGAATATCGACAAAGCTAACACAAGAACAAGTTCTCCTGCCAACTCTACCGCATCTGGGCTACAAAAAAGGGCTGATCATTAGATGGTAGCAAAGAGTTAAAAAAACATTTTATGAACACATTGCAATCTATTGAAAATTTTTGTAGTCCAGATTGGTATGTGATTTTCATAAAGTAAAAATAAAATGTTCCAAACTTCTAATTGTGATATAGTGCTCTCTATCGCAGAAGGCTATGAAATAAGGTGTAGATGTCTTTCCTACATATGTTCTTAGAAATATTTTCCGGTCATCAGGGGAAAAAAATGTCCAGGGAACAAATATCCTGGCAAAAAAAGCAGGAAATGTGTCAACAAACAGAAGATAAAGAGAAAAACTTTATTCAGAACTCTTTAAGTTGAGGGCTTTTAAAGATGCACTCGCAGAATTTTGTCTCAGCTAAAGGCCAGAAGCTATGACCTTGAGCTGTTGCTATGCTTAAAGAGGCCTTATTTATGTGTAGCTTGTTATTCACAATTAGTTCTTTTTCTTTGATAAGTTTTTCTGGCCATTAATTGATTTTGCTACCTATATTCCCTAAGGCTGGGTTGTGGCTAAAATGCCAATTTGGTATCAGAGGGGAGCTCTGCATTCAAAGGAAGGAGTGCTAAAAGAAAGTAGGGGCCCCTCTTCTGCCATGAGATTATCAGGAATAATTATTTTGAGTTAGAAACATGTTCTGAGAGATGAATATGGAAGAGGGAATAAGAATATGGAACAATGATTCCGCACATCACTGATGTCCATGTTTCTTCTTAAATATTCAGGCAAATGCCTGACTCTTTAGTAAGAGTCTATATTCCATATTTTCATGTGGAAACCTCGCAAAATTAACATCTATGCAGAGTGTTTGGGGGAAAAAATAAGATGTTTCAAAGAAGAATCACATTGGAAATGATGTTTCAGATCATCAAGTTTAACTGCCTGTTCCATGCAAGAATTCATATTAAAGTATCCTTGCCAGATGGCTGTACAGTTTCTGTATTAAAGGAATCCATTAAAGAGATCCATTTTACTTGATAACTGATTTTATTATCAAACTTCCTTATGGTTAGAATATTTCTGTTAACATTCAATAACTTGGGCTATTTATTGGTGTCTTGTTCTCTGTGAAATAGATAACTGATGTTGAATGTCTTCTATGTGACATTCCTTCAGGTACTTGAAAAGCACTATCAAAAGTGCCATCTGTGTATTATCTTCTCAAGGTTCAACATCCAGTTCCTTCTGTATCTTCTCATCAGACTTAGTTTCAGTTCTTAGATTATTATCAGGGCTGTTCTTTACATTCATACCAGGGTGTTTTCTAAATATAAAGCAGCTAAATAGAGGCTTGAGACAGTTCTGATCAACTCAGAATATACTAGAAATATAATTTGTATGATGTATAAGCTAATTTGAAAAACAAAATAGCAAATATAAATATAAATATAATATACACTGGTTTCAGTGTTATTGAATATTATATTACATGTTTTAGGATAAAAAGATACTCCTATTCTGCACATTATATTTTTTTCACATGATACTCTAAAATAGAGGTGTTTATTAATGATTTAAAAAATCCTTTGCATAAGCTATCATGTCAGGGTTTTTTAATTTTTTTACCAGGAATCCTCACTGAAGATGTCCATCCCAATAATTTCTTTCCAATTTCCAGTCAATATTTTTTAACTTTTAAAAAGTTAAAGGCTTATTTTCCTAAGAATTCTCTTTTACTTCTCTACATTATGTTTTACAACTCTAAATGTAACTAAAACAGCTAACTTTTTCAAGATTGAAATGTTATTGCAATATCACATACTGTGGTTTGCATTCATCTTCCCAGAAAACAGTGAAGTAAGCCAAAGTTTGAGATTTCAGCTCCTCTAGTGCATAGCTAAAGTTTCATAAGAACAGAGAATGAAGATGTATAAATGGCTTATTGACAAATTATACTGTGAGAGCCAATGTCCTGTGGTTTAGGATGCTGGGAAAGTCCTAAATCTTTAACTAAATTTTAATGTATGTTAACCATCCAGAACAAAAATGGAAATATTTTTCAGCCAATGAGCTTGACTTTGATTTAACTTCTGTCTTGGCAGCTACAGGGGGGAACACATCAAGACATTGAAGGGAAGGGAAACGGTCACACATTTTTATCTTCTTGGCATCATATTGAGGATTTTTCATGTTGGAAAGCTGTGAATTAGAATGTTTTGCCTCATAGGTTTCTAACTTTCCATTACTTCTTTCATGTTAATATTTTTGAGTGGATTCAATCATGCTTGGTTAACAAGCCACAACTTGCAACATTTGCATAGATTTCTAAGCAATAAATCATGTTTTACATCCCCAAAATGCAGATTTTGTACATAAGCCAAGACTAATAAAAATATGAAGAATGAATGAGCTGCATGAACCCTGCATATACATTAAAATGAATCCTATATAACAAAACTGATAGAAAAATATTATATTGAAAAAAGCAGCAAAATACACCAGAATTATGGCAAACTGTTAGATCTAGTTCTCTTTCATTTATCACAAGTAAAATCATATATGTACTTTCAAAACTGTAGTAACTACACTGACAGAGATGTGAAATAAAACAACCCCATTAAATCACTCATAGGGAAGTAGGTGAAATAGTTTATAAAATTACAGGATAGAAAACCTTCTAAATGACTTATCAAGATTTTTGTACAGAGGGAATTGAATCTGAGTTTCTAAGAGCATACTATGATTTAAGTAATATTCACATGGAATTGTTTTACTTCTTGATAGATCATGCTACATCAACACTCAATCATGCTTCCAAATGTAACCCTTATTTTTGAACATTAAAAGGATAACATGAGTATTAAAAAACTATGTGCTAGTTTTTCCCAACTCTAGGGGGAGGTGCTCATCTCCATTTCAAAGCTGAAGAGCCAGTGATGTCCAAAGACATCTCCGTGGTCATGTAGCCGGCATGACTAAATGCCGAAAGGGCACGAACACTGTTACCTTCCACCAAAGGTGGTTCCTATTTTTCTACTTTTCTATGTGCTTTCAAACTGCTAGGTTGGCAGAAGCTGGGACAAGTAACAGGAGTTCACTCCATTACACAATGCTAGGGATTCGAATTGCCGAACTGCCAACCTTTCTGATCAACAAGCTCAGTGTCTTAGTCACTGAGCCACTGTGTCCCTTAACATGAGTATTAGATACCACAAAATAAATGTTTGGCCATGTATGCCTCAAATTCTTCTCCCATAAAAACTATGGATAATATACACCAGCCTTTCTTAATAACTTGCTGCATAGACTGTGGCTGCACAGTCTTGGAATGGCCAGTAGATTGAGAACGGCTGGTATAGATTATAAAAGCTATTTCCAACTTTTGGATCAGCTGTGGTAATTTCTAAAGCACAATTATTTCAAACTTATTGATATCCAGAATTTTAATAATTCAGCAAATGAGAATCAGCAACTAATGACATCAAAAACAACTTTGTTTTGATGTCATTTATTAATCTGTTTACCTATAAGACCTACTATTAAATGTAATGTCCCCATAATAGATGCCTAACTATTTTTTCTTCTTCCAGGACAACAACATTTCTTGTTTTCTTGATAATGTTCTTTTTAGCTTATACCAAATGTTTGTAAAATATAAGAAACTGCTAGTTTTTCTTTAAATTACTATAACCATTATAAAAAAAACCTGTTTAGTGAACTAGCACTGATTGGAATACCATTGGACATGATAAGTGTCCCCAGTTAACATCTGGAGGAAGAAACAATCTTGAGACTATAGGTTTACACAGGAATGGTACAAACTGAGCGCTTGATTGGACCAAGTAGATGGTTCTTCCTTTGTTACAAAGCTACTCTGGGCAATAATTTCAAATAAAAGTCTATACTTTATTAATTATGAGTCTGCTTTGTTGTTGAACTCTTTAATGAGTTTCCCAGCTGTATTAACCTATAGTCATTAGTCTAAATAATTTGTATCTTCATACAAATAATATACTAAAATGCATTCATCTCTCAGAAGTTAAGCATGCAGATTTATATTAATATACCTGGTGGCTCAATGGCTAAAACACTGAGCTTGTCAATCAGAAAGGTTGGCAGTTTGGCAGTTTGAATCCCTAGCACTGCATAACGGATGAGCTCCCATTATTTGTCCCAGCTCTACCAACCCAGCAGTTTGAAAGCATGTAAAAATGCAAGTAGAAAAAATAGGAACCACCTTTGGTGGGAACATCACATTGTTCTGTGCACCTTCAACATTTAGTAATGCCAGCCACATGACCAAGGAGACATCTTCGGACAGTACTGGCTCTTTGGCTTTGAAATGGAGATGAGCATCTCTCCCTAGAGTCAGGAATGGCTAGCACATAAGTGGGATGAAAACCTTTACTTTTGCAGCTTATCCAGTGCATGCAACTAATGTGGGGGGGGGGGGACAGTTTTGTCTAGTTCTTAAAGTTTCATGATAAAATATGTGACAATTTTAACATTCATTTTTGTAGACCAAGTAAAAATAATATACTTTCCATTTTATAGCAGAACTGTTATGAAGAGGAAGAATCAATGAACAAAGAGTAGATACTTGGATACAGTAGTGTTTAAAATTCCCCATTCGTATCAAATATTTATTTTTGTATAAAGGTTTTATTCCCTTTTTTTGTAGAAAAAATATGATTGTAAGAAACATTCCACTGAGAGACCCTTTAAAGAACAGAATTATCATTATAATCTGGAGATTTTCTATCTGAACACTGCAGGATGAATAATGCAGAAAAATGATTTTAGCTTGGTGTTATGTATTAATCCTTTGTAAAATTCACAGGGTAGTTCTTACACTGAAGTATGTGTGTTTCCTATAAGAAATTCTTTGAATCAGGAGTAGCAAATATGAGTTATAACTATTTTATTTTTAAAAAAAGAATCTCCATATACATGTACATTGCAGAGTTAATGATAAGATGCAATCCTGAAATGAATCAAAATACTGTTTCCCGTGTGCATCCCCATTTTAGGAAATTATGTAACCCTCAAATCAAGTTTTTATTGTGACAAGAAAACTTGATGGATCAAACATGAATTACATCTGGGGATTAAGTATTTACAGAAGAAAATATATGTAGCTCAAGACTGAATTGGTGAGCCCTTGATTCTGTCTTACCGGGGCTCTTTACTTGCAGATATTTCATTACTAGACCATCCAAATGTCTGCAAGCAGACAACCAAGTTCAGAGGGCACTAAGGAGTCCACAGTGAAGTATCTGCAGTTCTGTGTGGCCTGACGAACATCTCAGGACTGTTTAATTAATACAAAGCAATGTCCATCTGGTGATTCTGCTGGATTCCACAATCCTTCAAGCAAGTTGGCAGGATATGCAAAAGCTTTCTGTGTTACTGTTAGGTTTCAGCTAAATGCACTGCCAAGGGCTGACAAGGAGAGAAATTTTTTTTTTTAAAAAAAAAAAAGCTTGGTTCGTGAATATACTTCTCATCACATTTACAAACTTCGTTATTCCGGCTAATTATGCTCGTTGTTCTGATGACTTTCTCAGACCTTAAATTCTCTCTTTTATAGTCACTTTTCAGGAAATTACAACCCTGACTAATATGGACAATTAGCATAGTTGAAGATTAGTTGTGAATTAGATCCATTAACACTAATATAACTATCCTTACAATATCCAAGCAGCCAAATCAAGTGTTATAAAAAAGGGGCATTGGTTCCCTGTGCATGTATGCAGATTGTGGAAGTTTTATCAGCTGAAATTCCTGCAAAAGTTCAAATTTCAGATCACCAGAATTCATTTTCAGATCATAACTATATGATATATAGGCTATGGTGGCAAAAAATCAAGAGTTCTTAGTTGATTATGTTTAAAAGGCATAAACTGTCATTAATGTATGTTTTTTTTATACAATTTGTTAGGTGGAAAATATTCCTAGCGTTTTGGGGGGTGTTTTTGCAGAGAGTAATACATGCCTCTTCCTACAATGTCCAAAAAATTGAGATAATTGAATATACCACAATTAATTAATTATAAATAAGCATATCATGTAAGCACCATTGTTGTCTATTTACCTCAAATAAAAATGAATTTATTATGAGATGGCATTAAAATTAATAATGGACACAGCCTAAGCCCAAAATGACTGAGACAGTTTGCTTTTTTCCCCCTTTGTCTCTATGCTGTGTAGTAATCTGTAAGTTGCAAGAAGTATTTTGATACTGATCAAGGCCTGTCTCTTGGTCTAGATTTACTAATACAATAGTAGAGTTGGAAGGGACCTTGGAGGCCTTCTAGTCCAACCCTCTGCCTAGGCAGGAAACCCTATACCATTCCAGACAAATGGCTATCCAACATCTTCTTAAAGACTTCCAGTGTTGGGGCATTCACAACTTCTGGAGGAAAGTTGTTCCACCAATTAATTGTTCTAACTGTCTGGAAATTTCTCCTTAGTTCTAAGTTGCTTCTCTCCTTATTAGTTTCCACCCATTGATTAGTTTCCACCCACTAGTTGTCCATCCATTTTAAACACATGGTTTACCTTCCCAATGGAAAAAATCCATAATAATATCATTATTATTCTTTCAGCACATTAATATCTGGCAACACTAGTAATGGTATTTGCTGAGGTATAAATTGGTTGGTATCTGTCTTTATCCTTTTTCTTGCACTCCCTTCCACCTCACCCCCTTGTCCCATGCACCCCCTCCCCTGTCCCCCCCAAATGCATTTTGAGGGGAAGGAGGCAGAATACTCCCATTTGAAAAGAACTAATTGTCTGAACAATCTTCTCTAATCCTCGCAATACTAATGAATTCTGCTTTATTGCTGCTCTTTGGGTTTAAAGCCAAGCAAGAAAAGCAGGATGTGAAAACATATCATCCAAAAATACTGTCATGTTTGGATCTTCTCATGGCAACTAAGGAGACCAAAGGGTCAAGGCTTGCTCATAATAGCAATGGCACTTAGACTTATACACCGCTTCATAGTGCTTTAACAGCCCTCTCTAAGCAGTTTACAGAGTCAGCATATTGCCCAGTGTTATAACCCAGCAACAACCTGTGTTGCATTCTAATTGGTTGGTCAAGGCACAGCATCTGATTGGCTGGCCTCGTGACAGTTGGGCTTGACAGTTGCTTCTGGCTAGTATAAATACCCTGACAGTTGCAGGGAAATCTTTGAATCGCTTGTCACCTGTGTTATAATAAAGATCTGTCTTGCATACATGGCTCCTGCGTGTCAATCCCTCACAACAACAACCCACACTCACACACGAGTTTACAATACTGGCGACGAAGGTGGGATGGGATTGATATGCGATTCCCGCAGGAGCCAAACAACATCAGCCAACTAGTAAGGAGCCACAGGACAGCCAGAAGCCTGTCGCTGCCTCCGTTCTCCGGCCGTGCTGCCTGCGCCCACTGCGAGCCTTGCCGCCATGCCTCAACTCCTGCCGAAGTCGCTCGTTGCATGCCTTCGGCGCCTACAGGCCTCCAGGGCCTGCCTTCCTGTCCTGCCTGCCTCCAGGGCACGAATTCCTCCCTGCGATGCCTCTGCAAGCATCTCAAAGCCCCTGTCTCCACTTCGCTGCCTCCAGGGCACGAATTCCTCCCCGCGATGCCTGCCTGACCAGGAGAGAGAGAGAGGAAGAAGGAGGAGGACTGAAGCGTGTCCCTGCCATCCGTCTCCTGCCTTGCTTCCTCGGCCTCCTGGCCTCAGCTCCGCGCCTCAACGAAGGGAAAGGAGAAGCCTGCCTTCTCGGACTTCCGACGCCTCCTCGGCCTTCCGTCGTTCCCTGTCTTAGCTGCCTCCAGGGCCTGAAATCCTCCTGTCCTGCCTGTCTCCTAAGATACAAACCTGCTTCCCACTCTGCTCGAGGCCTTCAACGAGCCTGGACTGGGGAATTCATTGGGCATGCGCAGGATTGTGAGGGAAAAATAGAAAAAAACATGTAAATAAAGAAATAAAATGTGAAATGTGAGAAACGTAATGTGAAAATTACTGGAGGGAGGAGGAAGAGAAACAGAATTGCTAATTGCTAATGAGGAAGAGAAACAGAATTGCTAATAGTACATTCAAGGAACTGGTTTGGAATAAAAATGGGGAAACTGCTGTTTGAATCGTATTAATAAAAAAATAATTCACTTAACGTGGGGAAATATGCAAATGTAATTTTCAAAGTTGCTTGTTATTGCAAATGTAATTTTCAAAACTAATTGAAGCTACTAGCCCAGAATGTTCCTGGACAGAGTTGCTAAATTTCTACTTCTGTTGCAAAGTTAAGCATTACATTAAAGTGGTTACAAGTGGTTACAGTTATCAGGTTGACTGGGGGGAAGGAGAGAACACAATTGCAAATGGTAAAACAGGAAGACAAAAATGTAAATGAATTGTACAACACAGAAGGGCAAATGTATAATGTACAATTGAATGGTTATTATACAAATAACTGGGGGGAAGGAGTGTTATAACCCAGCAACAACCTGTGTTGCATTCTAATTGGTTGGTCAAGGCACAGCATCTGATTGGCTGGCCTCGTGACAGTTGGGCTTGACAGTTGCTTCTGGCTAGTATAAATACCCTGACAGTTGCAGGGAAATCTTTGAATCGCTTGTCACCTGTGTTATAATAAAGATCTGTCTTGCATACATGGCTCCTGTGTGTCAATCCCTCACAACAACAACCCACACTCACACACGAGTTTACAATACCCCCAACAATCTGGGTCCTCATTTTACCCACCTCAGAAGGATGAAAGGCTGAGTCAACCTTGAGCCGGTGAGATTTGAACTGCCAAACTACAGGTAGTCAGCTGAAGTAGCCTGCAGTACTGCACTCTAACCACTGCGCTACCTAGGCTCTACATCGATTTACTGATGTACAGGCTTATTGATAGAATAGAGTTTGGCTTATAGCAAATACTAAGAGAAACAGACCACAAGGATGATACCTGAGAGAAGCAACTTAGAACTAAGGAGAAATTTCCAGACAGTTAGAACAATTAATTGGTAATTAAAAGGAAATTAAACTTGAATGACAAGGGCCTTCTTCTTCTGAATACTTTACAGCTATTAATATAAAGACTTTACAGCTACTACTGGTGCAGGCTTTTGCTGAACCCAGCATGAAACTAAAATTCTCAATATTACATTGCAAGCTAGACTTGTTTCAAGGAACTAACAGAAAATGTATCCATTGGTTTTCACAGTATTGTATTGAAAGCTACTGGGGTGAAGAAGACAGGTATATTGCCTGAGGTAAAATACTCAATTTCCAAAATAAATCCACAGAAATGTTGATAGCCTTAAGCATATTTCTTGATTTTAATTTTACAGCATGGATTCATGTATAACCTGTCTGCTGAGCTTCTTTCATTTGTTTTTCCTCTTATCTTTCTAGAACAAAACAAATAAACAAATAAACAAACAAATTCTAGTTCCTTTCCATCTAGGGTTTACCCAGTTTCAATGATTCTGCTGGAAATGAAAGTAGGATGTATGAAATAATAGGAAGCCTGTAAGAAAGAAAAATGGACAAAAAATTGGGGGCAACAAAATTCATTGTTGTGCATCATATTTCAGCCAATCAGAAACAGGAGACCTATATTTCCATTTAGATATTTGGAGGGAAGTAACTCAATATATAAGACCCAGTTACATGTAGTTCTACATTAGGCAAAAATCCAGTTGGATGACATTGGCCCTAACACTCTCTCTTTACCCTAAGGAGGAAGCAATAACAAACCACTTCATAAAAATCTTGCCAAGAAAACTGCAGGACAAGTTCGGACAGTTGCTTAGAGGCAACACTGATGTATAATTGCATGTGTGTGCATGCGTGTGTGCGCGCACGCACGCACACACACACACACACACACACACAGAGGAAAATTAAGTCAAATATGGAGAATTTTGCTTATCTGGGCTTAAGCTACATGGATCTCAATTTGTATAAGTTTATAGCATGTGGTAGAACCTGTAGGGACTAATTCAGGTAGTAGCCAAGAGTCAACACTAACTTCAAAGAACACACACACAGTACAACAGTAGTTAGGATGCTGTTACAGTGTAGAATTCATCCATGAACACAATGAGCATTATAATTTTTTTTCTTAAAATATGCAGTTAAAAATAGAACTCTTTTGTTTTGCTTTATATCTTTGTCTTTATTTCCTTACTTCAAATTCACATTCCAAGGTCAGTTCTTCAATGTTGTATCCATTTTACTGATATAGAAGTGAGTCTGAAGACATGGCCTACTGAAGACCACTGGAAATAAGATCTTAAGAAGGCAACCTGGTTGAACTTCCACAGTCCACTGACCAGGCTAGTTTGGACTGGTAAAGTGAAAGCATCTAGGGGTCCTAAGATTGCCTATCCCTATGCCTAGGTCTTTCTAGTATTTCCCAAAATGCAAAAGAAAATATACTAGATGTCATGTACCTAATTCATCTGCTATTACAGAATACTTCTTTTTATGGTTGTTTTTTTTGGAAAAAAATCCTGCTATTTAAAATTCTTTTTAACTAAGATAGCATATAGAAAACAAGTTCTGAATTTTAAAACATCTGCTGTTCAGCCCAAAGTACTGGTCAGAACTATTTCACTGAATATTGGTTTAATGTGAGAGAATTGTCCAAATGTAAAATGTTGAATGACACAGTATATAAAAATGTGTTCAAATATTCCAGGAAACACCAGGAAAAAATTCTAGAAAGCTGAGGTTAGAAATGTAATGATCTCCTTACACGTTCTCTTACAGTTATTGAATTTCAGATTTCTTAATGCTTAATTATTTTCACACATTTAAACAGAGGCATTTGAATTGCAGAAAGAAGACTTTGATAGAACACATCATAGCTGTCAAAAAGAATCCCTGGTGAGTGACAATTACATCCTATGTAAGACAGAGTTTCTATGGTGGAAAAATGGATATGTAATGTATGTTATGTGCACCTTTAACTGCAAGGATGCCTCAGAAACTCACACAATTGGACAAACTACTGCTTTGTCCAACACTGCAGGATACCTCAATTATAAATCTAGCAAAATAATTAAAACACCTTTTAAAAGACTATAGAAGACAAATAGTGAATTTAATAATGATTATGTTCTTTCTCCCTTGGTTTTATGAATGTTTAGAACTTTTATGCATTATCCTTGTGTGATACCACATTTATTAAGTTCTTCGTATATTTCTTCAAATCCCAATTCTTGGACAGAAAGAGTCTTTTCAGTTGTGAAAGGGTGTTCCTAAATATTATGCTGGAATAAAATAAAGTGCAAGATCAAGTTCTGAATGCAGCAGGTGTGAATTTCTCCATGTAAATTGGAATATAGTTGAAGCAGAATGTACTTTTGAGGCAGGCTATGGAGAAACTGCAAAATGGAATCAGAAAAACTTGTCCATAACAATGGATTGCTGTGTTGCATGATTTATGTCCTGAAAAATCTTGGAAACTCCAAGAAAGGCTGTTTGAAGAATGGTTTTGGCCCCAGCAAATACACAAGCTGCCAACATATACATAAGGAAGACAGTTGTGCCAATATGGCTTGGCCAGATTTATTGTATATATGGTAAGGCTTGCAGAAAGAATATGTTTGCATGCTGATTCAAACCATGGTTTCTGAACAGTGAGGTTCTGTTAAACCATTAATCTTTAAAAGCAAGTTGTTACATTGAAGGGAGGCATGTTATGCTTCACCTGTTTTGCAGATTATATGAAATGACATAAGACATTAGTTAGGATAGACTTGACAAGAGAAAAAAAATGTTAACATTCCTGAGTGCAACATTACTGCTTGTAAGTTTCTTTAAAATCAACAAATTTAGAGTAATGTGTGAAATTCATTGCTATTTAGGAATATCAACCAGTCTAATTCATCATCTGAGCCTATTTTAAATTTAAATTTTAAACCATTCATGTGTCTTGCATGAAAACAAGTGTGGCCTTATTTATCAGCATATATCTAAAAGATTAAAAATATTATGTGTGCTCTTTAATCTAAAAGAAACATAGGGCACAATCATGAAATTATCTATTTGAACTGTGGTCCCAAAATATATTTGTATATTATTTGTTTATTAAGAGTATATATTGCTTTCTTTAGTAAAAGCAATTCCTGTGCAGTATTCAAAAACTAATAACACCATCAAATTAAAAGAAATCTTGTAAAGTGCTGAAATCTAATAATTTGGTACAAAAAACCCCAGTTAGAGCTAGTGCTGGGGCAGTCCAACATTGAAAAGATATTTGTACATAAGCAATTATACCCATCAGGCTGAGTGTCTTCTAAACATCTCAATGCATGGAAAGGGGGACAATGGTCTTTTAACATATGGCTTTCCATACTGCATGATCTTTGCTCTTCTAGCTCTGCTTTTTGAGAGAACATCTCTCAAAATGTCTCTCAAAATAACAGAAGAAAAATATCTCATGTTTCAATAAGGGTAAAAAGCATTATAGATTGCACAAGAGTCAGATGGTAATTTCTGGACATCCACATTATGTTATCTACCCACATCAGAGGTGGGTTGCTACTGGTTCACACCGGTTCGAGCGAACTGGTAGTGGAAATTAGGATTAGGTGACTGAACCGGTAGGGACGGCAGGTTAGCCACACCCCTGAACTGGTTCCCTGGTCACCCGTGCCATTGCCAGCATGTTTTTTAGTCATTTTATAATGTTTTGCGCATGCACATAACAATTTACAGGCAACTGCGCATGCACAAGCAACATGCATGCAAAGCGAACCGGCAGTAATGCCAGCAGCAACCCACATCTGATCCACATGTCTAGGAATGACAGTGGGTATATAACACAGATGCAAAATAAATAAATAAATAAATAAATAAATAAATAAATAAATAAATAAATAAATAAATAAATAAATAAATAAATAAATAAATAAATAAATCCTGTTTTGATACAGTAAAAATTAATAAGCTGTTGCACATTTTCTGTCATTTTTGCATTGTGAACCAAAAGACTCACAGAATTGTGCAATCTTAAAGAACACATAGATATCCCTCAAGTGAAACAAACCATTTTTTCTGTCTTTCTCATTCTGAAATTGCAGATAGTTTCAGTGGGATGGTGTCTGACATCCTGCAGAAGAAAAGATCTGCAAAATCTTCCATATAATGTGGAACGTTTAAGAAGGTTAACTTATTACACATGCAAAGGAACTGCAGTGAAAAGCAGACAAATCTATATTGTACTGCAACATGCTATAGAATTAATCCCCCTTGCTAGCAAAATGTCGCATAAATAGCAAATGGAGGAGATATCCACAGTATTATACCTTATCACACTTTCTGTCAAAACATTCCCTGCAAGGAATCTTTCACATGATGATATATTCCAATAGTGAAGATGATTTTAACTAAATAGCAACTAACATCAACATATTTCTTAGAGAAGTGAATTAGTAGAAAGCTATTTTACAGTCATATATAGTTGTTTATTTTTCTCGGTGCATTTCTTAATTTTATGAGTCTATGCATACAAAATATTCTACATCATTTATTGCTAATACAAGAGTTACTTACATCAACATAGCACTTTCCATTATAAAAAAATAGCTTTAAAAGACTAAAATCACTTAATCAATAATGTATTCCTGTTTCCTAGGCAAGGAACCTCTGAGATAAGGCAAATCAAAGTGCCATTCTACAGAGCTAGAAAAGCGTAACTCCAAATGAATGAACATTCAGCTCAACGTGCCAAAAAGTCAAACAATCTTATCAATTAACTTTATTTTGTGAAATTTGCAAAATCATTATGCATATGTTGTACTTCTTCAAATACCACACACATTATTGGGGTGGGGGTGGGGTATTCTGCTTTCAAACTTCAGAACTGCCATGTTGGTGATTTTTATATTCATGGTAATAAAACAGTTGTTCCCCACAGCTCTGAAGACACAAAGGTCAGGTGTCCCCAGTCTGATTCACTCAACCCACTAAGAAAGGGGAAAGCTGTTGCTCCTAGCCAGTCAGTGCTGCTGGCACTCATGGTCATTCTCACTTTTCCCTCTCACACACTAGAGTTCTGTTGTGAGAGCTGAAGGGGGGAGAAATAAGCCACTGCTGGGAAGAACAAGATAAAGTCAAAGTACCACTGTATATTGGCTTCTGGGGGAGGGGGGATTCTCAAGAGACCATAATTAAAAGCAAAGGCAAAAAAAAGTACAGTGTCTTCTCTAGACTAGAAGCAAACTAATTAACATATAGAGTGAACCCCACAGCATCATGGGGACACACAAAGGCAGCGGTGATGTCACACAGATATGAAAAGGGCCCTAATTAAATCAGATTGTTATGAAATGCTCCTAAACAAATCCACATGATTCTTTGCTCATAATAAGACATGTTTAATTCATAATAGACACAATGCTTCAGGTTAAAGAAATCTGTTGCAAGATCTTGCCTTATTTTCCATTGCCTTACATTGTAGTAGTTACTTAATCACTTATTCTAAGACATTAGATGTTCTCCCTTTGTCCTGAAATATTTTTAAATAATAAAGCTATTTGATAAACTTATATACACACAGAAATACATTTAATCCAGAAAGCATAAAATAATGTATTGAGAACATTACTGGGCAGTCCTAGATTCATATGTTCCATGATTTAATGAGAAACGAGTTAAATTGGGAAGCTGATGTAACTTTTTTCTCCAATCCAATTAGAGATAATTTAAACACGGATCTGCAAGTTGCCTCCACTGAGCTCGATCATGAAACTTCTGCCTTCTGGCTTTATGGCTGGTGCTGCACTGCAGTCACCTGGAACAGAGCCTGCTTATTACCACTTATTATTTCTTCTACTTCTTGATGCCTCAGATCAGTGACTCCAAACCTGTCATTCTATATTTGCCTTAGATGTTTTACACATGGTCAGATCAAAGCCATTGCAATTGATCTAAGCCAAGTCCCTACATTTAATCTTCATTCAACTATAACAAGATAGTTTTTTTCTTTTTTTATGTCAGTGGATGAGGCAAAATGCCCTTGCCGAGGCTGGCAAAGCTTTGGATTCAAGCTGTAAATTACAGCAATTCTGTGGCCTATTGCCATTCTAGAACTAAACTGAAAACTTCTGGGCTTTGGTAAGAATAGGCTTGAGATGATAGAAAATGTAGTTCTTTGTAGAACTACTTTAACTCCAAATGACTGAAATAAAGCAAGGTCATAATGTTGAAAAATGAAGAACCTTGAAATGTAGTACTTTGCCATGGCTTTCCCCCCAGATTTATATCTCTCATAATCCATTTGGTAACCTTTCTCAGCCACTAAAGAAACTCTAGACAATACACAAGAAAATAAGGATCAAAAATAGAAATACAGTCATAGAACAAAAAAGCCATAAAATGTCATTGAGTGACACCCTACACCTACAAATCATCCTTCCAGAAAAGCGAGAACTGTCCAGCTCTTCTAAAATCCAGCAGGATCAGAGCCATACTGACTTCCAGGATAGTATCAGTCCACAGGGTAGCAATAGCAATAGCAATAGCAGTTAGACTTATCTACCGCTTCATAGGGCTTTCAGCCCTCTCTAAGCAGTTTACAGAGTCAGCATATCGCCCCCACAATCTGGGTCCTCATTTTTACCCACCTCGGAAGGATGGAAGGCTGAGTCAACCCTGAGCCGGTGAGATTTGAACCGCTGAACTGCTGAACTAGCAGTCAGCTGAAGTGGCCTGCAGTACTCTACCCACTGCGCCACCTCGGCTCTCAGGGTGGGTGTGGCCACAGAGAAATTATGGCCTTGTGTTTCTCATGATGATTGTCTTTCTGCCAGATTACGTAGCAGATTCCATAGGAAGCCTAGAACTGCACTTGATTGAAATAGGCTTTATTAATAGTATCATCCAAACTGTTAAGGTTTTGCCTCCCCCTTCTCTTTATTTCAATGAATCAAGGAGGAGCTGACCTGAAATTCTTTTGAATACTATTTTGTTTCCCATTTCTAAGGAATGTTTCAGGCCTCATTACTTATATAATAGTTCTTGCCAATTTAACTCAAGGTCACCTCCTTGATTCATGTATGAGATCCAGAGCATGCCACAAGAAGATGAATTATTCATGGAAGTATTCCTAGTCTGAAGATCAATTAAATCTTTAGGGCTGAGAGTGACTTGCCCAAAGATACTCTCATGGTTGAGGTTGAATTTATAAGCCACTCTGGTTATATTACTTCAACAAAATTTTATCCCAGGGGGCAGAAGACTGTTGACAACCAATAAAGAGCCTGCTTCAGTGTGACACAGTTCCTTTGCTTTAGCATATAGAAAAGCTATATTGGTATATTTCTTTGGTTTGCAGTAGCCCATTAAAGAACCATTTCTTAAAGTCTTCACTGAACTAAAGTGCCCTTTTGAAGCTTTGTACAGGCCTAATATCTATTCAACTGAAAAACCTTATTGTATGTTTTATTGCTTGTTTCCCCCCTGAAAATCAAGACTCTGTGAAATTTAACAATGCTAATTTTCATTTGGAGATAAAATCGATGCTATTCTTTATTTATGTGGCAGCCAGTTTAAGAAGCACTAGATGTAGAACTTCCTCAAAGTTACATATAATGACTTGCATATTCATTGAAAAGTGCTCCAGAATCCACGTGAATTTAAATAGGAGAGTCCTTCATTTATTTAGTCAAACATAATGAAATTGTTTTTAATTTTCATTTTTTAAACATCTCAAAGTATGGGATTGAATTTAGATAAATATTGCATGTAATCTAATGCATGTATCTAAGTAACAAATAGTTGTATTGTCTTATTTTTATTTTATTGGCATATAGTAGTACAACATAGAGATCCTTCTGAGGAAAGAAACATTTCACATTTAATTTCAATTGATGCAGTAAATATAGACTTATATACTGAATAAAATTCAATTTTATTGCACAAGCAATAAAAGTTTCAGATTATATTTCCTATTGGTAAAGCTGCTAGGCAAACCCAACCTATGCAGCTCTGGTTCAAATATACATATCCAACTGGGGTAATGTTGAGTTTTGGTGATTAGGTGGACACAACTATGGTTTGGGTTTTTTTTACATTATTGGATAGCTGCAGTAGGTGGGAATGGTTGATCATGGTCTTCTTCTATGATATTTTTTCTTGCCACATATTCGTCCCCCTCTGCAGTCCTGCTGAAGGAATCTTTTCCCCTCAGATTCTTGAATTCACATAGAATTGCTGTGTAAAAAAATCCTATGAGATTTAAGTGTAATCCCACAGAATTCAGAATAAAGAACAAGTAGAACACAATTTAAAGTGTGTATTTTAAAGTTACCTGCAATATTTACGACGAAAACAAAACTAAGTAGAAATAAAGATAAACAAAGTGGCTGTTTAAATTCACTGTGGGAAGCCAAAATAGCTCCTGTAAATATAAAAAGAATAAACTTGCTTTCAAGTCATCCATAACCTACTTGGCAGTGATAACGATGTAGTTTATTACTGTGTTATTTTGGAGTTGATGTTGTTTTTATTTTTCACATGGCATATTGCTTGCATAATCCTTTGCTATAATGGGATGGTATAAGATAGTAGACTGGTGAATACCAGTAAAATTTCTATGATTAAAATAGTTTTAATGAAATATAAACAATCATTAAGCTATTTTGTTTTTACTAACCTGCTACATTCAAACAAGCCAGTTTGGTATAGTGGTTAAGGCTAGAAATTAGGAGATTGTGGTAAAATCTAAAAAAAATCCCTACTGGTTTTGTGGGAATGGCTTGGTGGTCATGTGACTGGGTAGGCATGACTATGTAGTCATGGGACTGTGGAGGGTCAAAAGACAAAATACTCACTTTAATAATGTCCTGCTGGAGCAGAAGTTTGGATTAGATGACCTCCAGGTCCCTTCCAGCCCTAGATTGCTATGCTCTTTCAAGATATTCTCTGAAACTGTATCTAGTGCCAGGTTTGTGGTCCTTCCTCCCTCTCATTTTTCCCTCCCTCTTTCTTTCTTTCCTTTCTTTCCTTTCTTTTCTTTCTTTCTTTCTTTCTTTCTTTCTTTCTTTCTTTCTTTCTTTCTTTCTTTCACACCCTCCCGTTTTTGGCCTAGCAGGCTTCAGGGAAGCTTCCTGGGAGCAAAACAGACCCCAAATCCTAAAAAAAAGTTTAAAAATGTTCCAACCATCATGCAACACAGCTGATCATCAGAACCTTTTTTAAAAAACTTTGTTAAGCATTTTTTACTACCGGTTCGGGTGAACTGGACCAAACCGGTAGCATTTCTGGACTGTGACCTCTAGTCTCACCTTAGGCACAAAGTCAGCTGAGTAACCTTAGACTAGTCCCATGATGGCGAACCTATGGCACGAGTGCCACAGGTGGCACGCAGAGTCCTCTTTGTTGGCACGCAAACCATTGTTCAGCTCATCTCCACCAGGCATGTGTGCGCGCCTCCCGCCGGCCAGCTGATTTTCAGGTCTCTGTCACACATGCAGGAGACGTGCACTCATGAGGGGGGAACCCCCCCCTGCAGCCCATTTTTGGTTTCAGGAGGCTTCAGGGAGGCCTGCTAATCCCAAAATGAGCCTCGGGGAGGGGGAAAGGATTAGGCATTACTGGACTAGTCACTTGCTGTGACCCGAGGAAAGAACCAATAGCAAACCTCTTCTGAAAAAACTTGCCAAGAAAACTGCAGAAAGTTGTCCAGGCAGTCTCTGAAAATCATAAATGACTGACCAGGCAAAAAAAACACCATTAAAACAAAGCAACTTACAAACTATTAAATCTTCCATTTCCAGAATAACTCAGATCCTATTTACTCAAAGTTTACCAAATTTAAAAGAAATGTTAATGAATTTTTTTGGAGCTACATTTTTTTATCAGTTCCTAGATTATTGTAAAGTTAATAAGTAGCTAATAAATATAAAGAATTCACACATGCATACAAAACACATTAAATAACACACACACACATCTCTATATCTATCTCTTTCTCTTTATCTAATTTTGGGGCAAACAGTTTGATATATTAGATGGAGTCATTTAAAACTGAAATAGATGAACAGATAAGGTCTAGAATGCATCAGCAAAAAGTAGTTGACTGTTCCTGAATTCAAATTGGGATTTATTTCTAACTTAAATCTTTTTTGTATATGTGGATGCCAATATAATACTATATATAAAGAGAACAATGTACTATACAAAATAAGAACAAATGATGAATAGAGTATATATGATTTTTTTAAAAAAAACACCCACATCATCAATTAAAGATAACTTCAAAATGGCTAAAATAAGAACAAATAAACATGAAAATTGAAATGCCTGAGGAATAACACTAAAGTCAATATTGACTTTAATGGTAGTGTTCCACGTGTTTTCTTTCATTTTGCCTTTCTTTCTTGTATCTAAATAACTTAAAACCCTCTGACTATCTTACCACACAGATAGTTGTATAAGAAGAGATCTTATTATAGAGAAGATTTTCAACTTAATACCAACAAATCAAACTATGTGAAATAAATGACATATTCAAGTGTTTAGATTTTATGCAATTTGTAGTTATCTTCATGGATAACTTCAAGAATCTCGGGTTATAATAAAATTTAATTCATATCCTCTTTTAGTGAATTATGCAATTATAGTAGATGGTAAAATCCATAGGATGGGAGGCTGGAGGCCTCAAACCTCCCTTTCACAGATGCCTTCTGTGCTTTCACTCTCTCATTCAACTGCCTAGCATAGGGGCTTGGTGATTCAAGATCTTCTATCTTTCAAGAGGACACCTTATTTGCTCCTCTACACTGTAACTTAAGTGTAAGAGAGACAGAGTATTCTCACAGGCTTCACTGCTTAGCGGTAATAAAAAGGTACATAATGCAAAAACTAAAATATTTCAATAGTACAATATCAAAGCAGCATACTGTAGAGGCATAGGATTACATTGTTCAGTCCTTTCGCACCAGTTACTATTGGTTTTTTTTTAAATCAAGCTTTAAAGACAAGAAAAAATGTAAAGACCTTATTAACTCTAAGTATTAAAATATAAATATGATGGTAATTTTTTTAAAAAAATAATTTTGAATTTAAATGTGAAATATTTCTTTCCTCAGAAGGATGCCTGTGTTGCACTACTATATGTCAATATAATAAAAAATAAGACAATAACAGTAATGCAACAGGTGAAAAAACAAAATTATAAAATAAAATAAAAACTCCAGAGATGCCATGCAGTCTCTGTGATGACACTCTTCTGCTACAAATAGCTCCTTCTTTGCCACAAAACTCAATTGCAAGAGACTCACTAGATATTGTAAATTAATATTAGGGATTATAGGAACATTGTAGAGGAAAATGTCATACACCTGGATTGATACAAGGGGTTACAAGCTTTCATCAGAGGCTTTGGAGAAGAGAGATGGTCTGTTTCTTACCTAGTCACTTTTTCCAGACTAGGGAAAGAAGTCTCTGAGCTTCTTTTCTTAATTCTTTACTAGCTTTAAAGTGATCCTCTATATCTCCAATAGAAGCAAGGATTGGAAAATCTGTCTATGTACATGACCAAGATTCATTATTATATGAGGAGGTATGAATTCAGGCTGACCCTATTACTTGCACTAGAGAATGGTGAGCCTATCAGCCATCCATGGTTATGTTCACAGCAGGTGGGTTGTTCCTGCTTCGGCCCAGATCAGACGAACCAGTAGTGGCAGTGGCAGGAGGATCCACCCACCCACCCGGACTCTTCTGCGCATGCACAGAAGTTTCTGCACATGTGCAGAAGTGTCATGTACATGAGCAAAGTAGTAAAAAAAAAAAGGAAACACACCACTGGTTCACAGCAACTCATAATGTAAGATGGGATAAGAAAAGTTCTTTTTATAAAATAGTTACAGACATATTAGCATAGCCACTTAAAGCTGTGTCATTTATAAATCTAAATATTTACATTTTATATAAATTCCAGAAATGTCACAATTATTCTTTAGGATCCAGAGACCCTTTGAGAAAAAAGTTAGGGCTATTCTGTTAGGGATTGGTACTTGATAAGGTACCCCTTAAAGAGTGGATCTATTGACAGAATGACAAAAAACATATCATCAGAGCACTGGAATTCACAATCACATTCCTAGACCACAACTGTAAGCAAACCACTGTAACTGTAAAACTGTTTTTTTCTCTTGATGTCTGAAATAAGTACATTTTTAAAATGTTTTTAACAAAAAGCAGACATTCATAGCATTATTTGTTTAATTCCTTCAAGTCTGTGTCTCATTTTAAGCAGTGAAGGAGCATATTAGCAACAGTAACACTAACAGTTGCAGAACTTAAGTATTCGTACAAGGCCTTGCAAGACTCGGTACCTTCTTACAACAAAGCTCTATATGCTCCTAATGGCAGAAAGTGCCACTGAATTTGTCAAATCAATCAATTTTCTCTTTAAAGAAACATATACCTACTTCTTTCTAAATCTAGTGACAATTTCTCGTTAGACACTGATTCAAAATAAGGAGGCAGCAGGCAGCTATCTAACCTTAATAACGTAATTTCATGGTTCATGTATATTTCTAAATTTCCCTGAAACATCTAATAACACACCTGTGCTTTAACTCATTGTTAGATTATGAAAGTTAACTTTAGTCCACTTATTGCTTGCTACTTTTGTTCCCAACAGCAAGTTTCATGGACTTAGATTTTCTTATATATTTAAATACTAACGTATGTATTAGATCTCTCTGCATTTTTAAAGAGGATTAGAGAAACGCCTCTGTCTTTAACCCAGGTGAACAACTTCCAGTCAACATAAATACAGATTTAATTATCTGAGTCAATATAAAGGCCTTTTCTTTCTTTTTCAAAGGACATGATTAATTTTAAACTTCTGGGCACAGTCATCTCCCCAAACACAACATTCTTCCACATTCACATTCACACTATGTGCGATTGAAATCACATTAAAGTCATACATATTCAGATACAGCAAACTCTGTGGTAGACTATCTGGTCGCCAAAAGAAATGAGACATCTTATGATTTCATATAGCTCAACATTTTTGTTCCCTTAAAATAGCTGAGGAGTAAAACTCAAGATCAGAGAGCAGGCTAAAAATTACTCAAATTAGAAATTCAACCATCCTTTTTCTCTGCTGTAATATGCTTGCAAAAGAATTTCTGCCTCTCACACACATATATGCATCAACAAACATATCTGTATGACAGAAATAGTGAAAGAATCAAAATGTGAGTTTGGAAAAGATTGTGTCTACTGTCTAGTATGTACAACAGTATACCAAATATAAACTAATTTATATTTCTTGCCCAAACTGTATTTTGATTAGAATTTCTGGAACCGGGTATATGCAACACTTGAACCCTGGATTCTCTAGCTAGAATTTGCCTAATGGAACAGCTTAATTTTAGATAATTAACTATTTAATATTTGGCATTTTCTGTCCTGTTGGAAATCATCCATTATATTCTGAAGATGATAAATTCATCACTATCTGAATTTTGCTGTTCATATTGGAGATAGATAAACCAGTTACATCACCAAGGGAGTGTTTCCTGCTCAATGCAATCAGTACTAAGTTACACTGTGCACTATGGAGTCCCCTGACTACCTTCTTCATCTTAATTTGTTTATTTTGGAGAGTCCTGCACAGAATCCTTGGAGACTGGTGAAGAAATCAAAGTGAAGTCTGCTGCACTCAAAACTACTAAATTGTATTCTCAGCCTGACTGAAATAACATAAAACAAGATTTGAAGGTCATGTTTGTAGATTTCAAGTAACAATAGTTAAATTAAAAGATTTCTAATCAAAACATATTATTCCGAATGGCCTAGGATTCATTTCATTAATATAATGTCTGGGTTCATATATTGGGTATGGCTATGTTGGCACAACAGAGCAAGCCATAAATAACAGTTTACAAAAGAGGCTTATGCAATGTCTTAAGTCAGAAGCAAACAAAACAAAACAAATCTTTGTGGCTTTGTGTGATGAACAAAATCATTCTGCACTGATGGAGAGTTTTGTTGCAGGGAGTAGGATTTTATAAAGTACTTAGGCATTTTAGGAGTCAATTAATGTAATAAATATGTCTTTAACCATATAAAGGAAACTGAAGACCTCTTCTCCAGATGAGGCTGGATTCCAACTTTCAGCCCATCCAAGCTTTTTGTTAAAACTTGCATGTTAGCAACAACAGATTAATATAAACTTCCTTTAATCTAGACAGTTGATAGTCACTATTGTACTGCTATAGGACTGATTTAAGCAAAGAACACAGGAGATAGACAGCAGAGACAATGGTTTGTTAAAAACCCAACTACCATAACATTATCCCGGCAAATGAAGTCATAAATAGGCATTTTGTTTGTAATTAAACTTGAGTCTGATAGTCATTCACAAGATCACCTTGCTAACAGGAAAACTGACAAGTTAAGCTACATAAGGAAAAGGATAATGGGGAAGTTAAAAGATGTAATGACAGTTATTTATTACATTATTGTTTTTTATGAGAGAGAGAGAGAGAGAGAGAGAGAGAGAGAGAGAGAGAGAGAGAGAGAGAGAATAACTGTGTATATTCTCTCTCTCTCTCTCTCTCTCTCTCTCTCTCTCTCTCTCTCTCTCTCTCTCTCTGTATTCAACTCAAGACAGAAAACATGCATAAAATTGGAGAAGAAAGGAGTCATCCCCACTGATTTTCATGTCTAAGAGTGCCTTAGAATTCAGCCTCATGATTTCTATATCACTACCACTGCTACCATAACAAACCTAGCAGAAAGTACAAACCGTTATTTTTAAAGAGTTAAAGCAGCTGTTTCTTTTTTCTATGTTTGTACAGCTGCTTTGTAAGTAGCTCTGAGCTGTTTCCCCATATGTGTGCATGCACACCTGTGGTTTACCTTTTCCCAGCAAAGTGAAATTGCTATGCATTTATTCACATAGGCAGAAACCAGGAACAGTTTACAAAGCAGCTACATGGCACTGGAAGAAGACGTGGCTGCTTTACCAGTTCAGAAACACTGCTTCATATACACTGAACAGTCTGAAGCACCTATTTAGAAGTATTTGCACATCTAAATACTAAACCATTCCTTAATTATTAGCAGATCCTATATTTGCTTCATAAATATGCATCAGGAATATTTTTTAATGATTCATAATTCCAGATTTTTTGTTGTTTGGGAGGGATTTCTGGAGTGCAAACTTGATTTAAGAAAGATCATTCAGTACTATATAAATGAGCAATGCCATTTATTGTAAAACACAGAAACGGCTTGTAGCTTCATTGAACACATATTTTACTTTTATTCTTTTTGAAAAGTAACAATTACAGAATATTCACCGTATTCTGAGAACTCAACTCTACTGAATTTTCTATGAAGCATTTATACAGCAAAGAATAGGCTGTAGCAGCAGCTTCATTTAGTAGCAGAAGCTTCTTTTATCTAAAAGAGGTTTGTTTTACACAGGCTTTCACACCATGACTGGGCAGCAGAACTGCATGAAGTACATTTTTAATTTTTACCTCTGTAGAATACAGAAACAAGAGCTATCAGTGGGTATAAACTGGAGGAACCATCACACCTAGAAGTAGCTGCTTCTGTGAAAGTGTCATTAACAAGCAATTGGAGGTAAAAGCAGCAGTTGTTCAGTGTATATTCTACTATATGTTTATTTGTTGATACTTTCTTTGCTTAGAAAAGAAGTCAGATGTGGAAGTATATAATAGGTGATAAAAATAGGCTTCATCCAGAGAGAATGGATAAGGACAAGGCTCGCCTAATGTAATATCAGGACATGGATCATCCAGTGAAACCAAATGGTGGAAGATTAAGAATAGAGACAAGGAATTTCTTCATTAAATTCTTAGCAAAACTATGGAATTCGCAACCACAAAGTGCAGTAATGACCACCAACTCGCCAATCTTAAAAGAAGATTCAGCATAATTGGTTTGAATTTCACAAACAGTTTACTCTTCCTTATCAATTGACAAGGAGCCAATAATGGAAGAATACAATTGCATTCATGTTCTGCTTTTGGCCTTTTATTGTATTGGAGTCTGCCATCCAATAGTTCCCTATTAGGAAAGAGTTTACATCAAGGTTGTAGCCTTTCCAATGTAAGCAATTTCAGCAGTGTTTTTTGCTAATAATGTCAGCAAGATTCATTGAAATTTTGATTTTTCATGAACAGTCTGATGTGATAACTGGGGCAATATGTGGTCATGTTACCTCCTTTTCTCCTGTGAATTCTAATAATATGGATATTCTTTGCCATCTGTGCGCTCAATTCTTGCCTTTCCTCTAAGAGTTGCATAATCATGATAATGTGATCTGGAGCTATCAATGCTCATCCATGGAGGATTTTGTCAGGCATTCTTTAAAAGGCCTGTAGTGTGTTCCCCTTTAAAGAGATTCTGTCTTGATCCAGTTAATTTCAACAACTATTGCTTAGTCTTCAACATTCTTTCTAAGGAAGGTTGTTGAAATGGAAGGGAGGTAATAAGCAATTTGTTTTCCTTTCAGTCGGGTCCAATTTTCAGAGACTGCCTGGATAAGTCCCTATAGTTTTCTTGGCAAGGTTTTTCAGAGATGGATTCTCCTGACTACTTGCTTTAGTACATGACCCTCAGCTGGTTAGAAAACAGTACTTCTCATGATATTTCTAGTAATCTCAGCAGCCTTTGAGGCCATTGGCTTCTAGTCTAACTTTGTGCAATGGAAAAACTGTTTTGAAATTGTTATGTTCTTTCTTTAGTCGGGAGTTCCAGTCGGTGATTATTTGGGGGCAAATGATTGGATATTTATTGTCGGTGCCATGGAAATTGGTTTTTTATTTATTTGCATCTATATAAGGCTATTGATAATACTGTACCCTGCTTAGAGAGAGAGAGAGCAGGCTCATTAAGGAGGTTCCAGAGATCTTGCTCCAGTGCCTAGAAGTTGAAAGGATCTATATGTCCAGGATTTGCAGCCCCACTGGATACATATTAGAGTAGCAGGCAGAGACTAGGGCCAAGAAGGTCTTTGCTCAGCTTGGGTAGTATATTAGTTCTGGCTTTACCTGAGATGGAAGGATTTTGTTACTGTAACTAATACCTCTATTATCTAGTGGGATTATTGTAATGTGCTCCACATGGGGATTCATTAAAGATGCTTGGGAAGCTGGAGTTGGTCTAGAATGCAGTGGTTCAATGTATTAATTGGAATACATTGCCAGGAACGCATAATTTATGTGCTGTGAGCTCTGTTCTGGCACCATATTGACTTCCAAGTGCAATTTAAACTTGAATTTTCAGTCTATAAAATGTGGCATCCTAGTACCTCCAAAATAAAACACTCTAACTATAATTATCCCAGCTAATGTAGCCATCTTGGGAAAGGCAGCAAATAGGGTTCTTCCTCTGAAAAGTGATGGAAGCTAGAAAGTGTTCATTTTTGGAATACTCTCCTAACTGAATTTTGACCTATCATTTTCTGGTATTATTCAGCAAATTATTAAAATCAATTTCTTTCATAGAGCATAGAATAGCAGAGTTGAAAGGGACCTTGGAGATTTTCTAATCCAACCCCCTGCTCAAGTAGAATATATTATACCATTCTAGACAACTGGCTGTGCAGTCTCTTCTTAAAAGCCTCCAGAAGTTTTAGACTGAGAAGACAACATTGAGTCTGATTATTTATCACCTTGAGTTATATATTAACAAGGTGGGAATAAAAATTATCATCATCATCTTCTTCATCATCATCATCAGTGCTAATGAACTGAGGATGTGTTACTAGTTAATTTATTATTACTACTGATTTATTAGTGATATTTTATTTTTATGCAATTTACTGTGGATTTATTTTAATTGTATTTTGTACACCACCTGGAGTGTTGATTGAAATATAATGATAGCTAAATGAAGTCAGTCAATCAGTCAAGCTGGCTACTGTTGGCAAGGATTCTTAACTAATTAGCTAGGGTTCATATGTTTTTATATAGCTATTTTAGGTCTCTGACTTCATTGGTAAAATGATCAGCTAATAATTCACTGGATTAGAACTGGACCTTAGTGACTCATCTTTCCCACTTCAGTGTTCACAGAATGAGCAATAAAAGAATGTCCATTATTATTGTTGTTGCAATAGTTTCTCTATCAACTGAAAGGAGCCAACCATTATGGCACATGTCATCCATGTGATTCTGTGATTTTGTATATAAACAGAAAGTCAGCAGAAGTCCAGCTGTGCTGACAAGCTGGTTTGTGTGCATAAAAAGAAGTAATAGTTGTTCAAATGTGGATGATGGGAAATCAGTGCAGGACCATCACTTTTAAGGAACAATAATAATGCACAATGCAAAAGTTACAAGCTGGGAAGATAAAGTCAACTGTCCTGGCTAAATTAATTTGTCAAAATAGCTTATTACTATTTAAATAATAATAATTTTCACAGTTTTAAATTTGCTTCATTGTTTATAGAATGTAATTTGTCACACTTCTCCTTAATAAAAGTGAGGAGAGGGAGATCTCATTGCCTGGAAAGTGTGTGTTCCAGTTGAATATTCATCTGCCTTGGGCTGCAACACAGCTGGGAAACAGCTGGGAGGACAAAACAACAGTCAAGCCTTTCTAGCCACATATCCCCAATCATATAAAAATGGAAAGACATGAAGCAATGTTCTGTGGTTGTGGGCTGGAAACGTAACTCTGTAATTTACTGCCACAGATGTAGCTGAAACAAAACATCTCAGCAAGATACGCTGATGTACTTCATCTGCTGATGAAAGGAAAAATAACAATGTGCATTGTGGCATCTTTAAGGACAAAGGCTATGTTCACACAACACACTTAGCTATGATTTGTTTAACAAGGCACAATTGACTAAATTAACAATAAGAAAAAATGCTGAGCCACAAATCACTGTTTCTAAACCACAATTCTGGGTTCGTATTATATGTCAAACCCCAAATAATCACTTTTAGACTTAGTATGATATAGGAACCTGGTCTAGCACATTTGCCCAAAGAGAAGGGTTCCTTTGTTCTTAAAATGTTTTATGGTTTGTTGTAGGCCACCTAAAGTCATTGTATGAGATAGGCAACTATACAAGTCTTGTAAATAAGTAAATATTACATATACAGAATGCTTTTCTCCTTTTAATGACAGCCACGAAAGAAAGGCAAGTGATGAAACATATATTGTAATACTTCAACACACTGCACATCTTGTATGTATTTGCATACTAGGTACACATGCACACACACACACACACACACCGAAATACACACACATACAATGTTAATATACAAGAATTAAACCATAATAATTAAAATAATATCCCATTGCGATATTGACATTTTCCAAAAAGCACATCAACAATTCAGCTAATTTAATGTCCTGACCCAAATTATTGTCACATTGTACATATGAAAGGCTGAATATTGCACCATAATATCACACATATCATCATTTTGGCTTCAGTATGGTTAGCAATAGGTACTGTTTTTGCTAAAATAGCTAACAATTTGGGGCCCATGGAAGTTGATTAAATGAAGTGCATAATTAAATTACATTGTTCATAATTAAATTATAACATTTGCTCTCCAAAATATGGTGATACAGCTTTTAATTCAAAGTTGATTAGATATAATTAATAAAAGAGTTTGTCACTAACTAATAGTTATTCTGGTTACCAATTTCTGAAGAAAACAAGAAGACTGTAATAATCAACTGGAATTCATAGAAGCAGGCTCTTGGCGGGCTATTGTGGAAAAACAGAGTGAACTAGAACTCATCCAGCTTGGCTCTACTTATTCACCATCACAGTGGGTCATATTAAGGATATAGAAGATAATATCTCATAGAAGATTTCAACTATCTGTAATGCTATTACTGTTTTCATTTATAAAGAATTTTGAGTGTGCTATACACAACATTTTCCCCTCTATGCATCATTGTTCCAAGTTGCATCAAACAATGCAATCATAGACATATTGGCTCTATCTTTATATCATCCATGCCCCCCCCCCCCACTAATCATTTTAACAGGAGCTGCCATCAGAAGACTAAATCCCAGTAGAACTCCTTTTCAGACCTTTCATTCCACACAGGAAAGTCTTGAAGGAGAAGGCATACAGTAGAAAGGATAAAGTAAATAAGCCTACATTCTTGTTGTGTCTTCTTGCATGATTTGCAACTTTCACATGTCTCTCTAAATGATACAGTAAGGTAACACCAATCTAAGATGTATTTACTTACATGCTCTCTCAAAAGTCTTTAGTTGAAAATAGAATGGGAAAGGTTGCAGAAAGTACTGTTAACACTCAACTTGATAATTGCTTTTCATGGCTACTATAAAGCAGAAATTCCCAACCTTTTTGGCACCATGGACTGGTTTTGTGGAAGACAATTTTTCCACAAAACAGGAAGGGGGATGTTTTGCACACTACCTAGACCATATGAAGCCATATGAAGCTTTGCTCACTTCACGGCCTGGTTCCTAACAGACCAAAGACAGTTACCAGTCTGTGGACCGGGGACTGGGAATTGGGGACTCCTTATATAAAGCATTGGTTTCTAGAGTTTTACTGGCAACATTTTTTTACTGTTTGTTACTAGCACTGATGATGTTACCTAGTTGAGGTAATGAAATATCTGCAAGAAAACAAACAAACTCAGAGAGCTCCAAGGACCCTTCATTACTATTTGTTATTTTTTCTCTTATAACTTTTATTACAGGACAGATATATTTATTGTTTGGATTGTTAATATATACCACCCAGGGTCTTTTAGATGTGATGATTTATAAATGTTCTCAAACAACCATGAAAATATACCTAATGCAATGCAATCAAGCCACAGCATTATATTTCAATGGCAGCTGTTCAATTATCAGATTTGTGATTAGGATGTAGATAAAAGTCTCTCAAGTGCTACCTTACAAGATGGGGGGAAATGGAGAAAGTCTTGTATGCTTCCTTGAGCTCTTGAACAAGAGAAAGGATATAAATATATTGCATATAGACATAAAAAAATAATTAATGTACAAGTAGGACAGGGTAGTTAGGAAAGATCCTAAACACAGCGATCCAGATTTTTGTGGCCCATTTGATTGATATCAACTGATTTCCTTGGTATACATAGGTTAGAGTTTGCAGTTGTTTCTCACAAATCATCCAAGTGGATGTTACCCTAGGATTGTTGTGTCACATGATTATATCCTAATGTAATTATATGCACACAGTCATAAGAAATTGGGCTTCAATGGCATTATGATATTTGAGCCAATGCTCTAATGTATTTAATGGATGTCATATGGTATTAAGAACTTTTGTTTTTGCATTGATGCAAAGGCAGTAACAAAGTTGAGCACAACATAATTAATGACTATTTACTAGGAAAGATAATTTCTACCCAGTTTTCTAATTTTAAAATGCAGCTCCTAACTTAGGTATTAATTCAGGACATATCAACAAACAATTCACAAGATATGAGCAAATATCCAGAAAAACCATTGTGATGTTATGATTTAAGTTTTTCTCATAAAGCACCATTCATTGTAATAATCTAGAAAGACCAGCATTAGTTTTTCTTTAAATATTTAGTTGAGCGTTCCTGGATCTGAATAATACTGAGATGTTTTAGCATCACTGTTTAATCAGTCACTGTTCCATTGGGTTTTTGTTGCCTCTCCTCTTTGCTACTTGATTGGGTAAGATGCAGAAAATCCTCTCTAGAGCTAAAGGAATGATAAGTAATTTCACTTGCATTTCCAGCATTGTTTTCTAGTTAGAATTGCCCAAAAGACCTGACAATAATTTTCACATGACATGTATTGTTTATAATGAATAATGAGTGGGAGGGAGATGAAAGAAGATGCAGCACTTAAGATAATCTCATAATGTTTTACCTGTGACTGAGGAGGTCAACATGCAAAATTTCATAACTCAGAAGTTGGAATACCACTATTTTATGAAGGTTTCATGGCTGAAATATTCTTGTTGTGGAAGTTTTATATGTTCATTTTAAAGAGATTCAACATGCTATTTTGGGCGCATTAACTCTCAAAATAAATGGCAGATTCTATCCAGCCGCAGAAATGCTGGAAAGGAAATCTATATGGATTATTATATTTGTTATACGTCAGCAGCTGCAAAAGGAAGAGGTGGCTAGATCACAGTCTGAGGAGGGGAAGCAGAGAAAGCAAAAAAGGAGGATAAAGTTGATAGCACACAAAAGAATCCAGTAACTTGGACATTACTTTGAAACACACCTCAATGTCACCCCACAAGTGGATTTAAGCAATTTCTTCTTTTAAGTAAAATAAAATATCAACTGCCAGTGATATTTTCATAGATCTAATGCATTGTATGAAGAGCTTGAATGTTCCTGTAGTCATCATATTTTTGTGTAGTAATATAAAATGCTACAGCAACATGGGAACCTGTTTATTTTAGATCAGATCACTGATCCACATAGTTCAGTAGTTGTAGGTTAGCTTTGGGGGTGAGGGATACATTGGAATTAGGTATGGGTATATTGAAATAGGGACGCGGTGGCCCAGTGGCTAAGATGCTGAGCTTGTCAATCAGAAATGTTGCAGTTTGACAGTTTGAATCCCTAGCGCTGTATAACAGAGTGATTTCCCATTACTTGTCTCAGCTTCTGCCAACCTAGCAGTTTGAAAGCATATAAAAATGCAAGTAGAAAAATAGGAATCACCTTTGGTGGGAAGGTAACAGTGTTCCGTGCGCCTTTGGCATTTAGTCATGCTGGCCATATGATCACAGAGACGTCTTCGGATAGCGCTGGCTCTTCGGCTTTAAAACGGAGATGAGCATGCTCCCTAGAGTCAGGAATAACTAGCACATATGTGCGAGGGGAACCTTTACCTTTAACTTATATTGAAAAAAATGCTGAAATATCTGCTTATTGGTTACCATGCTAGAAATGGCTATTCTCAAAACATTCACCTGAAGATGAAGTAGTTTGTAAGATGATCTCTGTCATCCCACAAAAAATAATTTTGCAAAATGTTATCCAGTAGATGGAGACTCACCGGAAAGTGTGATATTCACAATCCTTTTTGAACAGACTTATGATTTCAATGCAAAAGCATGCTAATGCAAAGCAATGCATATGATTCTAGAGCCCTGTATAATGCCTATATGTTCTTTTGACTATTTTTTTTGACACTCTGCATTTGTCTTTCAAAAACCAGTAATCATGCCTGGAGGACATAAGGTGTTAATGGAAAGCACTAAGCATCTTGCAGAGGGAATTACAGATAGGAAGGGAAGAGAAATGAGGCTTGTGATTGCTTTTTCAGTACTGGAAAAGAAAGTGCCAAAAGTAACTCATAGCCTGCCAGTTCTTTGCAAGCTATAGCATTTATGGGACAATACAAGACAAACTGATTAAATGCAAAAAAGCATCTTTTTTTTGTTTTGTTTTTCATTCTTTGATGAATGAAAATTGCTGTCTTCAGAATGAAAACCTAATTTAGGAATTATGCAAAAGTAAGCTAGTTCATTCTCATTTTAAATTTTTTTATATTTCATTGTGATTTTTTAATGAAGTACTTTTATTGTTTGTACAGTATAGCTTAAAATTACATATTAAAATAAACTGTATATTGCCAAATCTCGTCCTTATGAAATGATTTATTTTATTCAATAGGAGTGTTACACATATTATTTTGATTTTTGATTTTATAGGCTCATGGTATTATAAAGTTTGACAGTCTCTCTCATAGAGACTTCTGTGGGGTCACAAAGCATTCCTGCACATAAATGCTCACACAACCAACACATTTTTTTCAATGAGCCAGCTTTATAGTATGTTAGTTCAATCTTTATTTAATTTTTTTAAAAAAAATTAGGTAGAGTAGGAACTAGTTCCTATAGGAATTATCCAAGAGGACGTCAGTTCAAATTCGCTCCTCTCTCTCCTTCCCTCCCTTGTCCCATCTCACAACAGTAACACTTGCCAGAATAGAAAGATTAAAACTCAACAATTAATATAATACTCTACACCAAATATAAGGGTTAAGCAGCTTCCATGTATGCCTTGTGCGTACTTTGAAACAAACACATACAAAATGTAAAAAATGGTTCTAGCAGATATGAGCTTTTCATACACCTATTTGAAGTTATCAGAGATTAAAACTGAAACTGTTTGTATGAGGCATGGAGAAGTTCTACTAAAACACTATAGCCCTTTGAGTCATGCACAGATTTATAAGCATCCATTAGACTTTCCCCACCTAGATGTATCCAAGTCACAAGTTTATAGTTTATAGTTTTATAGTTTTTATAGTTTTATTAGTATTTGTAGGCCGCCCTTTTCCCTGAGGGGACTCAGGGCGGCTCACACAAAACCGGGAAGGGGGAATACAGACATTAAGATAAAAACATATAATAAAATAGTAGGCAACATACATTCATCATTCGGGAGGGGTAGCTATCCTTATCCCCAGGCCTGACGGGCGAGCCAGTTCTTCAAGGCTATGCGGAAGGCTTGGACGGTGGAGAGGGTCCAAGTGAATATGGTAGAGTGCTCATTTAAATTTTCTTCTTTATGCTATTACTCTTTCATACTCCATTATTGTACTAGGCATTCTTCTTCCTTCTTCTAACTTTACTCATTCTGATGGGTGCTGACAAGAAAACTGTTCACAGACAACATCAACAGATTGCTAGAGGCAGAGAGTCAAATGATATATTTTTCTTCCTAATAGCATGGAGGTGTCTCTCCAGATTTGCTCTGCCCCCCCCCCCCAAGCTATTCTTCCTACCATTACCACCTTTCCTCCTGTGGTTTTAAAACAATATTGCAATTCTCAGTCCAACACTGAGAAAAGGAACTTTAATAATAGTTGAAGTGACTTAAAGCAATTATTCTCAACTGGGGAAATGCAACAATGGAGTGGGTAGATTATTTTTGAAGCTTGATATAGAGCTGCTGATGTGGAGCAGTGCCTATTTAAATGTGAAAGAAATTTGTGATACATGATAAGAGCTTCAGCTACCTCAACACATATTCAATGAATAAGAGGCTGTTCATTCTAGGAAGGACAAGTTCCAAGGCCAGTATTTATTTTTTTATATGTCTGTATCATCTTCCTACTTAAAAAGTGCATCTAGATTTGAAAACCTTTCAGGTTCCTGCTAAGGTATAAAACTTTTCAAAATACTAAAGAATAAAAACAAAACTACTGCAATAAGACTTGCTAAATATTTAAGATAATAAGAAAAGCAAAATTACTATGCTAAAGAAAAAATACTTTTAGTTATATTAGCTAAAGATGGAAGGCTTCAAGTAGCCTAAAAGGTTATGATTTTTTCCCCCTTATTTTCCTACCATTTTTAAAAGAAAGAAGTGTTTATTTTAGTAGGCATCTGTCATGGTCTTGGGGGTAAGTGTGAACAACTTGTGACCTGCCAGGCCAACCTTATCTGCCACAAATGGCAGCCCTGAGCCTCAATAAACCTCTTTTTACTTTTTTACTGCTTGCCAGGGACTATGAAAACAAGGGGCTGTCAATTAGTCATCAATTCACCGTATGCAGTTAGAAGAGTTTCAAGTCATGCAAGATTCCCTTGTGGTGAAATGTGGACATTGTGGACAATATGCACAAATGTAATTGTTGTTGAGAAATTGGGAATATGATTGTAAGAAGCTGGCTCATTACCTTTAATTAAAGAGGCAAAAATGCCACTTGTGGTGGCCATTCCCTTCTTGGCTTGCTTCAGATTATTTGAAAACCAAAAATTTAATTTTCCTCCCTACCTCAAAAGAGAGAGAAATGTAGAAGATATCTTACCTTATTTCCAAGCCAAATCCAAATGTATCCTTCCATAAACTGTAAAGTGCGTGCAAAGCAAACCGGCAGTAACGCCGTCAGCAACCCACCTCTGAGTAGGAGGAATACAAAAACAAGGGGAGGGGGGAGTATAATCTCCAGAATTTGGGGAAGGAGTAAAGGAATTGCTTGCTCCTTATCCAGTTCAGATTCAGAATGTTACTTTAAGGCACCTGAACTCAAAGGATAAGCTTCATCATCACCCTTATACATCATGGTAAATCACCACCATTTTGATCCTGTGCTGATGTCTCAGACAGGTATACTGCCTATGAAATCTTTGGAAATATCATTTAGCCGTTACTCATACAGGCATGACTAATCTTTATATTTTATGAAGGGGAAGAATTTTCCTTGAGGTCACATTGGCTGTTTTCCCACGCAGTGTGTGGTTCCCCTTGCTTTCAACATTTCACACTAAATTTCTGTGGTAGTCTGGGTTTGTGGCATGCTGTGATCTGTCTTGCCTAGTCTGATGTGTGGTGGACCAATAAATTAAAAGCTCCTATTTCTTGGCATAGTGCAGGAACAGATAACATTTTGGTTCATTCCAACATATGATTTGCATACAAGCTGCTAACCCCAAATCAAGGTGACTCAAACAGACATCTCATATTTGAATGATGGAAAGCTATTCACAAAGGCCTTTTACTGTCAGCTCCTGATTTATTTTTGCTCCAAATAAACTAGGAGACAACATGCATCAAATCCTGGGAAGCCTGTAATATCACTGTGGCAATTGGGGTTCAGTGACGGATTTCTAATGATCAGAATGGATAGATTCCTTTCAGCTTCATGTAGTTAAATGTACGCTGATCAAAATTACCAAGCAGAGTAAATAAAACAAGGAACACTTTTAAAGTTTTTGGGTGACCAAAAACTACAGCTTAATGCAAAGTAGCTAGGCCATGTCATGAACATGGTGCGGCGACATTCCAGCTGCTCAACGGAGCATTGCGCAGGTGCCATACACCATACACTTCCACGTGCGTGGAAGCCTCGATTGGCTCAAATAACGATAAGGAGGACAGGTGGGCAGATGGGCCCTCCGGAGTACTGTACCAGAATGGTACCTAGTGCTCCCAGCAGGCATCGGTATGCCCATACCGGGGAATACCAGTCATATCCTACCACTGGTTAAGTGTAAATAATCAATGGCCCACAACTTCACTGAATAAAAAAAAGTTGTACAAAGATGCTGCAGCTAAAAGATCTGGGAATAAAGCTTCTAGTGACATAATCAAACAATTAAAAAATAGGCTATATGTATGACCATAATGAAAGTCATTATGTATAAATCGTGTATTTATCCATCTCTCATATAGATTTTATAAAATACTTTAGTGCTTTATATGCCTTAAAAGGCATATAAATTGTATGCTGAAGCACCAATAATACATGTTAGATACGTATCAGTTTTCAGTTTTATAGTACTGATATAAATAGTATTTATGCACTATTTACATAATAATGAATTGTCTTAATTTTTTTCCTTCCATTATTCAAGTTCACCACCCACAATATCCATTTTCTTTCCAAGGATTAAAAATAAAGATTAAACATCTGGTTGAAAAGTAAAGTGGTAACAGAATGAACCAGGTATACTATGGAATTTTGGGAAACAGCTAGGAATTAACTCTTGTATGTCATTCAACAACAAATCTTTAAAGATTGTCCTTTTCATAACTTGTTCATGTTCCAGTTCTACAGAAACAGTAGATTGCCAAATCTTCTTGGAAGTCTCTTTTCAAACTTCCTATTCATCTGGCCAAATGTGCTTGCTAATATACCATGCAATCTGGATCTGTAAGAATTCCAACTACCCTCCCCAGGCTGCATTTAGGAAGAATGATCATTTGCAGACTAGAAGTACAAGCTTCAGACAAAGAAGGCCATAAAATACTAACAGCTGAAAAGCTTGGACCAGCTGCATGATAAGCTTACGGTAAAAAGGGTGGGATTAGATTAATCCTTTCAATATCAGTTTGACCTCTTAAAAATGATGGAGCGGGTAGGAGGTCTCATTGTCCTGAAGGAAAGCCAAGGAGATCAATAGAGTGCAGCATCTGCTAGTCCACACTGGTTCTGTTGTAATATCTACCATATTAACTAGGACCAGAGGCTAGAGGTTGCAGAACAACAATCTTCATAAAAAACAGTATGTCTATATATTAAAACTATGTGCTTAGAGGAAGTACCAAACAAGTGTGAAAATAAAAGAAAATTTGCTTCTTGGAAATGGAGAATCATTTCCTAACTGAGAAAAATATAGATGACTGACTTACTACAATTTGTTAGTGAATCTTTCACTACAAAGTTACTACAAAGTTACTACGAAGGCACTGGAAAAAGTGATTTATGTCCATTTTTCATATTTTTGAGACCACTGTAGCATCCATCATTTAGTTACATGATCAATAGATGCATGCTTGGCAACTGACTCATATTTATAATGGTTGCAGTGTCTCTGGGTCATGTGATCAACCTTTGAAATCTTCTGACAAGCAAAGTCAATGGGAATCCTGATTCATTTAACAATCATGTTATTCACTTAACAACTGCAGTGACTTGGGCAAGGCTCATTTAATAACTGTATTGCATAGCAATGAAAATTTGACAGTCAGTTGTAGCTATAAATTGGGGGCTACCTATATGTGCTTATAATTTTCTCTTCGATGTACAATCAATAAGAAAAGTTGTATCAAACTTATTGAATTTATTTAAGCTTTGAAACAAAGGATATTTCTATGTTTACCAGATATGTCAGGATATGGCCCACTAGGATCTTGCTGATAGTTGCTGCAAATCACAGTTTTCAATTCAGTAGTAAGGGATATACTATTGAATATATGGGCTTTAATTTTAATTTCATTTAAATGTATGGTTGTATAAATGTATACATGTAGGTTTTGTCTAGGTCCTGGTCATATAATGTAACATAGATTTTTGAATGCCAAAAGTGAACCCCAGCTTAAAAATTTCTCAGTTCAGCTGCCTGGGATTCTATACCACTTTGAAGCTGTTATTATTATTATGGTCCATCAAATCAACTCCCAGAAACTATAGGACCAGGACCTCATAGTTTTCTTGGCAACACTTTAGAAGCTCCATACCAGAATCTATGAGATGAAAGAGAGTAACAGGTCATAAATCACTTTGCTAGCTTTTGTAATTAAAGCAAGACTAGAACTCACAGTTTCCCCAATTCTAATCCAATATTTTAACCACTAGATCAAATTGGCTCTTTGATACTATTTTGAGGTACCAACATATTTTACTTGAGGGTAAAAGAAAAGATGCAAGTTATTTTTTACACAGTTGAAATAAGTACCCTGCTTCCCTGAAAATAAGACCTCCCTGGATAATAAGCCCAATCAGGCTTTTGAGTGCATGGGCTACAATAAACCCTTCCCTGAAAATAAGCCCTCCCTAAAAATATTGCAGCACAACAGCAGCCATGAGGCAACCACGCTTGCCATCTCCTGCTCCTCAAAAATAATAAGATCTCCCCAAAAATAAGTCTTAGCGCTTATTTGGGGGGTCAGGAAAACACGGTAATGAAGAGGGAAATCTTTATACACACACACATATATCTATATGTCTTTTTATTTTATTTATTAAGAAAGTGTATCCTTTCAATTCCTTATTTGTGAGTTAGTAATTATTACAATAAATAGGCAGACCAATTAGGTAAGACTTTCTGATGTTAAATTACATCCAAGTTGCTATATTCCGTTATTCATTTATAAGAGAACATGAATCTCTTACAGACCAAACCCTTTTGTACAAATCTCATTGTCAGATTTCAGAAAGCAATAGCTCAGTAGTTGCCTGGTTGGCTAAAATTGGAACCATCCAATGGACATCTGCCCATGATAGCAACACTAAACTAAGACCTATGGGTCTATGTTCACAGTCTTGTGAACAGCAATCTGACAATAATGACTTTTGACAACTATTGACCTGGGTAAAGGTCAAATCAGTGACCCAAAACAGAGGAGTTTCTCTAGCCTTTCACCAACCCTGAAGAGCCACACACAATTTGCTTTTATTTCTGAAAAGAAAACCTGACAAAGAAAACCTATACAAGTTCTGAACTGTATCACAGTAGTAACCCTATCAGCATGCACTCCTTTTAACCTGAAAAGGATCAAAGCCTCATTGATACCTAAATTATGAATGAAACATTAGGCTTTTAAACTTTTAACCTCTTGAATTGCTAAGAGAAAGTTTCCACAATGCATCCAGATCTTATAGCTCCTAGGATGCTATTCACTTTATGTCTCTAAGTAAGCATACTACAGAATACAGAAATCCTCAAACTAGACATGAAGCTTGTTAAAAAAAGATCTCCTTTAAATGTCCTGCAGCCAATCATATATGTCACTTACAGCTCATCTTCACCTGTACAGTAACTAGAATTTTCTTGTAATTAGTCAGAAATAGTAAATTAGTCAGAATTTACATTTCCTTAGCTAGTGATTTTTAATAACCATTTTCTGCACTTGTGTGTCACCAGTGCATCCATTGCACTATGACAATGTAGCTTTTCAAAAATGCCTTCAAAGGTCTAAAGGTAAAGATAAAGGTTCCCCTCTCATATATGTGCTAGTCGTTCCCGACTAGGGGGCAATGCTCATCTCTGTTTCAAAGCTGAAGAGCCAGTGCTGTCCGAAGACATCTCCATGGTCATATGGGTGGCATGAAATCCTGAAGGGACACAGAACGCTGATTACAAATGGATTAATAGTGTTTTACAGTTCATAAGAAATATGAGGCTGACAGTTTCATCAAACCTCCTTGGACAATTCTTAAGGTCTATGTTTGCCAATTCTATTATTTTATCACACACCTATATGCTGATTTCCCTATATTTTGACTTTATCTTATGTAGGAATCTTTTGAATTCAATTGCATTCTGGACAATTTAAAATGGTAGACACTTGCAGTTTCCTAACTAATGTTCATAAGTGGGAGCACTCGTCTTTTTTATTATTATTATGGCTCCCAGGCTTAATTGGACACACTGAATTTGAACAAGCTTAGCATGGTAAATTCAGTTGGCTTTCAAATATTAGCTGCTTTAACAGCTGCAGTGATATAACAGTTTGAAGAACCAAAGTCTTAAAATGCTTTTATCCCTCTATTAATGTCAATTTTCATGCAGAAGTATATGGATATCAGTATTAAGTGCTAATTTTCTCATTGAATGTTGCAATGGAAAGATAATGACCTATCGAATTACTTCTGGCACAAACAATGACATCCAATCCCCAATCTTTGTGACAATAAAATATTATTTACTAGGTACATAGGCAATTTTCACTATAAGTAATTATAAGTGTTAGCAGTAGTTTCTAGCTATGTCAACACACACACACACACACACACACACGTGTGTGTGTGTGTGTGTGCTATACAATTGCCACAATTCCTGCAAAGTAACATAGAAAACAACTCTGCAGATCAATCAAAATGTCACCTACTTGCTTGGAAATGTCATCAACACAATTTCTAACATACAAAGACTCATGCTAAGTGGAGAAACAAGGCTCTATTTTGTTATTTTCCTTTATCATGAAAGATGTCTGTTTCCTGTAGGGAAAAAAGAAACTTTGTCATGATGTAGAGTGTAATGACACTACATTTGCATATTTATATTTGATTCCTGCACATTTGTACACCCAGGAAATTCCTCAGCAGATGTTTTCAATTGACATATCCAAGCACCACCAATCAAACTTCTTTCTTTTCTCGTGAGGAGGAAAGAAAGATCAAAAAAACATTATTCTTCTGGATCCCAGAAAAATGTCATAAATGAGTTTCATGTGGAAACACTCCTCCTCATGTTCTTTCTCCAGGCTCAACATGAAAATGTTTTTCCCCAGAGGTTTTTATTTGAGAGCTTTTCTATGCTTTCTGCAATGAACTTCTTCATTCTCCTGACATCCATACTATCTGAGGGAGAAACAAATATGCCTTTCAAACTTTTTCATTAAAAGCACAGAAATCATCACATTCTTCATACCCATACAACATTGAAGATTTCAGTGTCATGACCTGGTTTATCATGGATTCCAAATTGGACCATCATTTTGAACAGACTAAATGGAATTCTAAGAAATGTTTAAGGCCAGTAGGAAAGAAATTGTAATGACCTCATGTAAAGGTGGCTGAAAAAGAAACTTGTTCAAATAGCTTTAGAACAGAATATGCATAAATGCTTGGTTTTCAGTTACTCCAAAAAGACTGTGTTATCTAAGAAACTCTAAGAAAATGCATGCTTTTTGTAAGGATCTAGACAATTTTTGGATCTCTTCATTTACTTCCTATACTTTCTCCAGGTTTCACACTCTGACTTTCCTTTTTCTTATAATCTGCTGAAATACAAATAACACAGTCACCCAATCTGACACACTAACCATTTATATCATTTCTTCTTCACAATTCCCTTAATATGTTGTCATTCCTACTGAACAATGCTTAAAGAGTTTTAAACTGACTGAAATACACATTCTTTCTACATTTGGCATCAGATATATTTTCTTCTCTTTTATTCTGCTCTTTGTGTATTAAAAGTTATTTGGATAAACCAGGAACTTTTCTCATTATGATGTAGAATAGACTGAACATGCCATCAAAGACAGCATTATATGACAGGACCTCTTTTAAACTCCTGAAAGTAAGAGATGGGGCAGAGTACAGCCATATCTCTATTTGATTTCATTGGGTACAATCTTCACTTGGAAAGTATTCTATTTTACATTGATTGATTTGATTGATTATGTGCCATCAGGTTGTTTTCAACTCCTAGGGACTACAGAGATGTTCTCTTTCTATGGATAATCTATCCCCAACTCTCCTTCCAGTCTCCCATTGGTGCTCTCATTGCTGCTGAGTCCCTCCTGGTCATCCTTTTCTTCTCTTTCCTTCCATTTTCCCAAGGATTAGAGCCTTTTCAGAGACTTAGGACTCCTTATAATGCACCCTAAATAGTCTGATTTCAATCTATTCATTTGGGCTTCAAGTGAGAATTCTAAATTGATTTGTTTGATAATCCATCAGTTTGTTTTCTTGACTGTCTACAGTATTCTCTTTTTAAAATGTTCACTATTTTATAAGCTTCTACCTAAAGTATTTAAAACAGCTTTAGAAATCAGTTGCCTTGTTTTATACAACATGCCAAGTTTTATTATAATTAGGCTTATTTTATTGATTTGTGTATATTATTTTCAGTTTGGAAAAAAAATATGGCTGCCAATTTCAAACAAGTAATGATGGGTGGCTAACAAACAACCATACTACTAAAAATAAAATAAAATACTGTCAAAAATACTACCACCAAAATAACTCCCACTAATATCAGGTACATAGAATATGTCCTCACCCTAATGCCTAAGGAAAGAGTCAGATCTTTCTAACCTTTCAGGACACTAGTAAGGTTGAAACCAACTGGATCTGAAGGGAAAAACTGTTCTGAAGTATGAGCACCCTGACTGAGAATGTATGTGTCCTGGGTCCAAGAAGATAATATTATTTAACAGAGCGAATGTAATCTACAATTACAAATTGTAGTTGACAATTTTGCTCCTTAAATTTACTCTGAGTTATCATCCTAGTTTATCTTACTTGTTTTTTTCTTCCCTGTCATGAATGAAAATGTCTTGAATTTTAGATTCAGACTGAAAAATTTGGGAAGCCTAATAACGGAATCCTGTTTTTAATTGCAGCACATACAGTCTAGTTGTTATAGACATGAAAACAAAACGTTCAGGGTATAATATTGCAACATGACAGCTATTGTCTCTTCCCTGGTCCCTGTTATCTAATGATAGTTTACTTGGACTGTTTTTAGAATCCTGGATCAATTCAAAAGAGATCAAATGGTGGATTTATTAATATAAAGCCATTCTGATATGAAGCTGCCAGAAATAAAGTTTCTGGACAACTGGGATGAACTTAGAATGACTTGTCTGCATCTGTCTTACTTTGTGTCTATCCACTAACTCAGATACATGATGAGGCAGGCCATGCATTTAAAAAAATTACAATACATAGCCTGACAATTGGTTTTAAAATTTAGCATCCTGAGGAACAATTTATTGCACCATAAATGACCATAGAGTATCCTTGCCATTATAGATTTGATGGTTCCTTGGTAATAATACGAACTCAAAATCTAATC